>NC_091469.1:253766143-254013623 GCF_036971445.1 Narcine bancroftii | reverse complement strand
TTATATCAGAGTGTTACAGTGGGAGGGGTAATCTGTGTCACTATATCAGGGTGTTACAGTGGGAGGGGTAATCTGTGTCACTATATCAGGTGTTACAGTGGGAGGGTTAATCTGTGTCTCTATATCAGAGTGTTACAGTGGGAGGGGTAATCTGTGTCACTATATCAGAGTGTTACAGTGGGAGGGGTAATCTGTGTCTCTATATCAGAGTGTTACAGTGGAGGGGTAATCTGTGTCACTATATCAGGGTGTTACAGTGGGAGGGGTAATCTGTGTCTCTATATCAGAGTGTTACAGTGGGAGGGGTAATCTGTGTCACTATATCAGAGTGTTACAGTGGGAGGGGTAATCTGTGTCTCTATATCAGAGTGTTACAGTGGGAGGGGTAATCTGTGTCACTATATCAGAGTGTTACAGTGGGAGGGGTAATCTGTGTCACTATATCAGAGTGTTACAGTGGGAGGGGTAATCTGTGTCACTATATCAGAGTGTTACAGTGGGAGGGGTAATCTGTGTCACTATATCAGTGTGTTACAGTGGAGGGGTAATCTGTGTCACTATATCAGAGTGTTACAGTGGGAGGGGTAATCTGTGTCACTATATCAGAGTGTTACAGTGGGAGGGGTAATCTGTGTCTCTATATCAGAGTGTTACAGTGGGAGGGGTAATCTGTGTCACTATATCAGGGTGTTACAGTGGGAGGGGTAATCTGTGTCACTATATCAGAGTGTTACAGTGGAGGGGTAATCTGTGTCACTATATCAGAGTGTTACAGTGGGAGGGGTAATCTGTGTCACTATATCAGAGTGTTACAGTGGGAGGGGTAATCTGTGTCACTATATCAGAGTGTTACAGTGGGAGGGGTAATCTGTGTCACTATATCAGAGTGTTACAGTGGGAGGGGTAATCTGTGTCACTATATCAGAGTGTTACAGTGGGAGGGGTATTCTGTGTCACTATATCAGTGTGTTACAGTGGGAGGGGTAATCTGTGTCACTATATCAGAGTGTTACAGTGGGAGGGGTAATCTGTGTCACTATATCAGAGTGTTACAGTGGGAGGGGTAATCTGTGTCACTATATCAGTGTGTTACAGTGGGAGGGGTAATCTGTGTCACTATATCAGAGTGTTACAGTGGGAGGGGTAATCTGTGTCACTATATCAGGGTGTTACAGTGGGAGGGGTAATCTGTGTCACTATATCAGAGTGTTACAGTGGGAGGGGTAATCTGTGTCACTATATCAGTGTGTTACAGTGGGAGGGGTAATCTGTGTCACTATATCAGTGTGTTACAGTGGGAGGGGTAATCTGTGTCACTATATCAGAGTGTTACAGTGGGAGGGGTAATCTGTGTCACTATATCAGGTGTTACAGTGGGAGGGGTAATCTGTGTCACTATATCAGAGTGTTACAGTGGGAGGGTAATCTGTGTCACTATATCAGAGTGTTACAGTGGGAGGGGTAATCTGTGTCACTATATCAGAGTGTTACAGTGGGAGGGGTAATCTGTGTCACTATATCAGAGTGTTACAGTGGGAGGGGTAATCTGTGTCACTATATCAGAGTGTTACAGTGGGAGGGGTAATCTGTGTCACTATATCAGAGTGTTACAGTGGGAGGGGTAATCTGTGTCACTATATCAGTGTGTTACAGTGGGAGGGGTAATCTGTGTCACTATATCAGAGTGTTACAGTGGGAGGGGTAATCTGTGTCACTATATCAGGGTGTTACAGTGGGAGGGGTAATCTGTGTCACTATATCAGAGTGTTACAGTGGGAGGGGTAATCTGTGTCACTATATCAGAGT
This sequence comes from Narcine bancroftii, assembly GCF_036971445.1. NCBI lineage: Eukaryota > Metazoa > Chordata > Chondrichthyes > Torpediniformes > Narcinidae > Narcine > Narcine bancroftii. The sequence continues at coordinate 254,011,817 of NC_091469.1, read as the reverse complement.
GTTACAGTGGGAGGGGTAATCTGTGTCACTATATCAGGTGTTACAGTGGGAGGGGTAATCTGTGTCACTATATCAGAGTGTTACAGTGGGAGGGGATAATCTGTGTCACTATATCAGAGTGTTACAGTGGGAGGGGTAATCTGTGTCACTATATCAGAGTGTTACAGTGGGAGGGGTAATCTGTGTCACTATATCAGGGTGTTACAGTGGGAGGGGTAATCTGTGTCACTATATCAGAGTGTTACAGTGGGAGGGGTAATCTGTGTCACTATATCAGAGTGTTACAGTGGGAGGGGTAATCTGTGTCACTATATCAGAGTGTTACAGTGGGAGGGGTAATCTGTGTCACTATATCAGAGTGTTACAGTGGGAGGGGTAATCTGTGTCACTATATCAGGTGTTACAGTGGGAGGGGTAATCTGTGTCACTATATCAGTGTGTTACAGTGGGAGGGATAATCTGTGTCACTATATCAGAGTGTTACAGTGGGAGGGGTAATCTGTGTCACTATATCAGGTGTTACAGTGGGAGGGGTAATCTGTGTCACTATATCAGAGTGTTACAGTGGGAGGGGTAATCTGTGTCACTATATCAGGTGTTACAGTGGGAGGGGTAATCTGTGTCACTATATCAGAGTGTTACAGTGGGAGGGGTAATCTGTGTCACTATATCAGAGTGTTACAGTGGGAGGGGTAATCTGTGTCACTATATCAGAGTGTTACAGTGGGAGGGGTAATCTGTGTCACTATATCAGAGTGTTACAGTGGGAGGGTAATCTGTGTCACTATATCAGAGTGTTACAGTGGGAGGGGTAATCTGTGTCACTATATCAGAGTGTTACAGTGGGAGGGGTAATCTGTGTCACTATATCAGAGTGTTACAGTGGGAGGGATAATCTGTGTCACTATATCAGAGTGTTACAGTGGGAGGGGTAATCTGTGTCACTATATCAGAGTGTTACAGTGGGAGGGGTAATCTGTGTCACTATATCAGAGTGTTACAGTGGGAGGGGTAATCTGTGTCACTATATCAGAGTGTTACAGTGGGAGGGGTAATCTGTGTCACTATATCAGAGTGTTACAGTGGGAGGGGTAATCTGTGTCACTATATCAGAGTGTTACAGTGGGAGGGGTAATCTGTGTCACTATATCAGAGTGTTACAGTGGGAGGGGTAATCTGTGTCACTATATCAGAGTGTTACAGTGGGAGGGGTAATCTGTGTCATTATATCAGAGTGTTACAGTGGGAGGGGTAATCTGTGTCACTATATCAGAGTGTTACAGTGGGAGGGATAATCTGTGTCACTATATCAGAGTGTTACAGTGGGAGGGGTAATCTGTGTCACTATATCAGAGTGTTACAGTGGGAGGGGTAATCTGTGTCACTATATCAGAGTGTTACAGTGGGAGGGGTAATCTGTGTCACTATATCAGAGTGTTACAGTGGGAGGGGTAATCTGTGTCACTATATCAGAGTGTTACAGTGGGAGGGGTAATCTGTGTCACTATATCAGAGTGTTACAGTGGGAGGGGTAATCTGTGTCACTATATCAGAGTGTTACAGTGGGAGGGGTAATCTGTGTCACTATATCAGAGTGTTACAGTGGGAGGGGTAATCTGTGTCACTATATCAGAGTGTTACAGTGGGAGGGGTAATCTGTGTCATTATATCAGAGTGTTACAGTGGGAGGGGTAATCTGTGTCACTATATCAGAGTGTTACAGTGGGAGGGGTAATCTGTGTCACTATATCAGAGTGTTACAGTGGGAGGGGTAATCTGTGTCACTATATCAGAGTGTTACAGTGGAGGGGTAATCTGTGTCACTATATCAGTGTGTTACAGTGGGAGGGGTAATCTGTGTCACTATATCAGAGTGTTACAGTGGGAGGGGTAATCTGTGTCACTATATCAGAGTGTTACAGTGGGAGGGGTAATCTGTGTCACTATATCAGAGTGTTACAGTGGGAGGGGTAATCTGTGTCACTATATCAGAGTGTTACAGTGGGAGGGGTAATCTGTGTCACTATATCAGTGTGTTACAGTGGGAGGGGTAATCTGTGTCACTATATCAGTGTGTTACAGTGGGAGGGGTAATCTGTGTCACTATATCAGAGTGTTACAGTGGGAGGGGTAATCTGTGTCACTATATCAGAGTGTTACAGTGGGAGGGGTAATCTGTGTCACTATATCAGAGTGTTACAGTGGGAGGGGTAATCTGTGTCACTATATCAGTGTGTTACAGTGGGAGGGGTAATCTGTGTCACTATATCAGAGTGTTACAGTGGGAGGGGTAATCTGTGTCACTATATCAGAGTGTTACAGTGGGAGGGGTAATCTGTGTCACTATATCAGAGTGTTACAGTGGGAGGGGTAATCTGTGTCACTATATCAGAGTGTTACAGTGGGAGGGGTAATCTGTGTCACTATATCAGAGTGTTACAGTGGGAGGGGTAATCTGTGTCACTATATCAGAGTGTTACAGTGGGAGGGGTAATCTGTGTCACTATATCAGTGTGTTACAGTGGGAGGGGTAATCTGTGTCACTATATCAGAGTGTTACAGTGGGAGGGTAATCTGTGTCACTATATCAGTGTGTTACAGTGGGAGGGGTAATCTGTGTCACTATATCAGAGTGTTACAGTGGGAGGGGTAATCTGTGTCACTATATCAGAGTGTTACAGTGGGAGGGGTAATCTGTGTCACTATATCAGAGTGTTACAGTGGGAGGGGTAATCTGTGTCACTATATCAGAGTGTTACAGTGGGAGGGGTAATCTGTGTCACTATATCAGAGTGTTACAGTGGGAGGGTAATCTGTGTCACTATATCAGTGTGTTACAGTGGGAGGGGTAATCTGTGTCACTATATCAGAGTGTTACAGTGGGAGGGGTAATCTGTGTCACTATATCAGAGTGTTACAGTGGGAGGGGTAATCTGTGTCACTATATCAGAGTGTTACAGTGGGAGGGGTAATCTGTGTCACTATATCAGAGTGTTACAGTGGGAGGGGTAATCTGTGTCACTATATCAGAGTGTTACAGTGGGAGGGGTAATCTGTGTCACTATATCAGAGTGTTACAGTGGGAGGGGTAATCTGTGTCACTATATCAGAGTGTTACAGTGGGAGGGTAATCTGTGTCACTATATCAGAGTGTTACAGTGGGAGGGGTAATCTGTGTCACTATATCAGAGTGTTACAGTGGGAGGGGTAATCTGTGTCACTATATCAGTGTGTTACAGTGGGAGGGGTAATCTGTGTCACTATATCAGAGTGTTACAGTGGGAGGGGTAATCTGTGTCACTATATCAGAGTGTTACAGTGGGAGGGATAATCTGTGTCACTATATCAGAGTGTTACAGTGGGAGGGGTAATCTGTGTCACTATATCAGAGTGTTACAGTGGGAGGGTAATCTGTGTCACTATATCAGAGTGTTACAGTGGGAGGGGTAATCTGTGTCACTATATCAGAGTGTTACAGTGGGAGGGGTAATCTGTGTCACTATATCAGTGTGTTACAGTGGGAGGGGTAATCTGTGTCACTATATCAGAGTGTTACAGTGGGAGGGGTAATCTGTGTCACTATATCAGAGTGTTACAGTGGGAGGGGTAATCTGTGTCACTATATCAGAGTGTTACAGTGGGAGGGGTAATCTGTGTCACTATATCAGAGTGTTACAGTGGGAGGGGTAATCTGTGTCACTATATCAGTGTGTTACAGTGGGAGGGGTAATCTGTGTCACTATATCAGAGTGTTACAGTGGGAGGGGTAATCTGTGTCACTATATCAGAGTGTTACAGTGGGAGGGGTAATCTGTGTCACTATATCAGAGTGTTACAGTGGGAGGGGTAATCTGTGTCACTATATCAGTGTGTTACAGTGGGAGGGGTAATCTGTGTCACTATATCAGTGTGTTACAGTGGGAGGGGTAATCTGTGTCACTATATCAGAGTGTTACAGTGGGAGGGGTAATCTGTGTCACTATATCAGAGTGTTACAGTGGGAGGGGTAATCTGTGTCACTATATCAGAGTGTTACAGTGGGAGGGGTAATCTGTGTCACTATATCAGAGTGTTACAGTGGGAGGGGTAATCTGTGTCACTATATCAGAGTGTTACAGTGGGAGGGGTAATCTGTGTCACTATATCAGTGTGTTACAGTGGGAGGGGTAATCTGTGTCACTATATCAGAGTGTTACAGTGGGAGGGGTAATCTGTGTCACTATATCAGAGTGTTACAGTGGGAGGGGTAATCTGTGTCACTATATCAGTGTGTTACAGTGGGAGGGGTAATCTGTGTCACTATATCAGTGTGTTACAGTGGGAGGGGTAATCTGTGTCACTATATCAGTGTGTTACAGTGGGAGGGGTAATCTGTGTCACTATATCAGAGTGTTACAGTGGGAGGGTAATCTGTGTCACTATATCAGAGTGTTACAGTGGGAGGGGTAATCTGTGTCACTATATCAGAGTGTTACAGTGGGAGGGGTAATCTGTGTCACTATATCAGAGTGTTACAGTGGGAGGGGTAATCTGTGTCACTATATCAGAGTGTTACAGTGGGAGGGGTAATCTGTGTCACTATATCAGAGTGTTACAGTGGGAGGGGTAATCTGTGTCACTATATCAGAGTGTTACAGTGGGAGGGGTAATCTGTGTCACTATATCAGTGTGTTACAGTGGGAGGGGTAATCTGTGTCACTATATCAGAGTGTTACAGTGGGAGGGGTAATCTGTGTCACTATATCAGAGTGTTACAGTGGGAGGGGTAATCTGTGTCACTATATCAGAGTGTTACAGTGGGAGGGGTAATCTGTGTCACTATATCAGTGTGTTACAGTGGGAGGGGTAATCTGTGTCACTATATCAGAGTGTTACAGTGGGAGGGGTAATCTGTGTCACTATATCAGAGTGTTACAGTGGGAGGGGTAATCTGTGTCACTATATCAGAGTGTTACAGTGGGAGGGGTAATCTGTGTCACTATATCAGAGTGTTACAGTGGGAGGGGTAATCTGTGTCACTATATCAGTGTGTTACAGTGGGAGGGGTAATCTGTGTCACTATATCAGAGTGTTACAGTGGGAGGGGTAATCTGTGTCACTATATCAGTGTGTTACAGTGGGAGGGGTAATCTGTGTCACTATATCAGAGTGTTACAGTGGGAGGGGTAATCTGTGTCACTATATCAGAGTGTTACAGTGGGAGGGGTAATCTGTGTCACTATATCAGAGTGTTACAGTGGGAGGGTAATCTGTGTCACTATATCAGAGTGTTACAGTGGGAGGGTAATCTGTGTCACTATATCAGAGTGTTACAGTGGGAGGGGTAATCTGTGTCACTATATCAGAGTGTTACAGTGGGAGGGGTAATCTGTGTCACTATATCAGAGTGTTACAGTGGGAGGGGTAATCTGTGTCACTATATCAGAGTGTTACAGTGGGAGGGGTAATCTGTGTCACTATATCAGAGTGTTACAGTGGGAGGGGTAATCTGTGTCACTATATCAGAGTGTTACAGTGGAGGGGTAATCTGTGTCACTATATCAGAGTGTTACAGTGGGAGGGGTAATCTGTGTCACTATATCAGAGTGTTACAGTGGGAGGGGTAATCTGTGTCACTATATCAGAGTGTTACAGTGGGAGGGGTAATCTGTGTCACTATATCAGAGTGTTACAGTGGGAGGGGTAATCTGTGTCACTATATCAGAGTGTTACAGTGGGAGGGGTAATCTGTGTCACTATATCAGAGTGTTACAGTGGGAGGGGTAATCTGTGTCACTATATCAGAGTGTTACAGTGGGAGGGGTAATCTGTGTCACTATATCAGCGTGTTACAGTGGGAGGGGTAATCTGTGTCACTATATCAGAGTGTTACAGTGGGAGGGGTAATCTGTGTCACTATATCAGAGTGTTACAGTGGGAGGGGTAATCTGTGTCACTATATCAGAGTGTTACAGTGGGAGGGGTAATCTGTGTCACTATATCAGAGTGTTACAGTGGGAGGGGTAATCTGTGTCACTATATCAGAGTGTTACAGTGGGAGGGGTAATCTGTGTCACTATATCAGAGTGTTACAGTGGGAGGGGTAATCTGTGTCACTATATCAGAGTGTTACAGTGGGAGGGTAATCTGTGTCACTATATCAGAGTGTTACAGTGGGAGGGGTAATCTGTGTCACTATATCAGAGTGTTACAGTGGGAGGGGTAATCTGTGTCACTATATCAGCGTGTTACAGTGGGAGGGGTAATCTGTGTCACTATATCAGAGTGTTACAGTGGGAGGGGTAATCTGTGTCACTATATCAGAGTGTTACAGTGGGAGGGGTAATCTGTGTCACTATATCAGAGTGTTACAGTGGGAGGGGTAATCTGTGTCACTATATCAGAGTGTTACAGTGGGAGGGGTAATCTGTGTCACTATATCAGCGTGTTACAGTGGGAGGGGTAATCTGTGTCACTATATCAGAGTGTTACAGTGGGAGGGGTAATCTGTGTCACTATATCAGAGTGTTACAGTGGGAGGGGTAATCTGTGTCACTATATCAGAGTGTTACAGTGGGAGGGGTAATCTGTGTCACTATATCAGAGTGTTACAGTGGGAGGGGTAATCTGTGTCACTATATCAGAGTGTTACAGTGGGAGGGGTAATCTGTGTCACTATATCAGAGTGTTACAGTGGGAGGGGTAATCTGTGTCACTATATCAGAGTGTTACAGTGGGAGGGGTAATCTGTGTCACTATATCAGAGTGTTACAGTGGGAGGGTAATCTGTGTCACTATATCAGAGTGTTACAGTGGGAGGGGTAATCTGTGTCATTATATCAGTGTGTTACAGTGGGAGGGGTAATCTGTGTCACTATATCAGTGTGTTACAGTGGGAGGGGTAATCTGTGTCACTATATCAGAGTGTTACAGTGGGAGGGGTAATCTGTGTCACTATATCAGAGTGTTACAGTGGGAGGGGTAATCTGTGTCACTATATCAGAGTGTTACAGTGGGAGGGGTAATCTGTGTCACTATATCAGAGTGTTACAGTGGGAGGGGTAATCTGTGTCACTATATCAGAGTGTTACAGTGGGAGGGGTAATCTGTGTCACTATATCAGAGTGTTACAGTGGGAGGGGTAATCTGTGTCACTATATCAGAGTGTTACAGTGGGAGGGGTAATCTGTGTCACTATATCAGAGTGTTACAGTGGGAGGGGTAATCTGTGTCACTATATCAGTGTGTTACAGTGGGAGGGGTAATCTGTGTCACTATATCAGAGTGTTACAGTGGGAGGGGTAATCTGTGTCACTATATCAGAGTGTTACAGTGGGAGGGGTAATCTGTGTCATTATATCAGAGTGTTACAGTGGGAGGGGTAATCTGTGTCACTATATCAGAGTGTTACAGTGGGAGGGGTAATCTGTGTCACTATATCAGAGTGTTACAGTGGGAGGGGTAATCTGTGTCACTATATCAGAGTGTTACAGTGGGAGGGGTAATCTGTGTCACTATATCAGAGTGTTACAGTGGGAGGGGTAATCTGTGTCACTATATCAGTGTGTTACAGTGGGAGGGGTAATCTGTGTCACTATATCAGAGTGTTACAGTGGGAGGGGTAATCTGTGTCACTATATCAGAGTGTTACAGTGGGAGGGGTAATCTGTGTCACTATATCAGAGTGTTACAGTGGGAGGGGTAATCTGTGTCACTATATCAGAGTGTTACAGTGGGAGGGGTAATCTGTGTCACTATATCAGAGTGTTACAGTGGGAGGGGTAATCTGTGTCACTATATCAGTGTGTTACAGTGGGAGGGGTAATCTGTGTCACTATATCAGAGTGTTACAGTGGGAGGGGTAATCTGTGTCACTATATCAGAGTGTTACAGTGGGAGGGGTAATCTGTGTCACTATATCAGAGTGTTACAGTGGGAGGGGTAATCTGTGTCACTATATCAGTGTGTTACAGTGGGAGGGGTAATCTGTGTCACTATATCAGAGTGTTACAGTGGGAGGGTAATCTGTGTCACTATATCAGAGTGTTACAGTGGGAGGGGTAATCTGTGTCACTATATCAGAGTGTTACAGTGGGAGGGGTAATCTGTGTCACTATATCAGAGTGTTACAGTGGGAGGGGTAATCTGTGTCACTATATCAGAGTGTTACAGTGGGAGGGGTAATCTGTGTCACTATATCAGAGTGTTACAGTGGGAGGGGTAATCTGTGTCACTATATCAGAGTGTTACAGTGGGAGGGGTAATCTGTGTCACTATATCAGAGTGTTACAGTGGGAGGGGTAATCTGTGTCACTATATCAGAGTGTTACAGTGGGAGGGGTAATCTGTGTCACTATATCAGAGTGTTACAGTGGGAGGGGTAATCTGTGTCACTATATCAGAGTGTTACAGTGGGAGGGGTAATCTGTGTCACTATATCAGAGTGTTACAGTGGGAGGGGTAATCTGTGTCACTATATCAGAGTGTTACAGTGGGAGGGGTAATCTGTGTCACTATATCAGAGTGTTACAGTGGGAGGGGTAATCTGTGTCACTATATCAGAGTGTTACAGTGGGAGGGGTAATCTGTGTCACTATATCAGTGTGTTACAGTGGGAGGGGTAATCTGTGTCACTATATCAGAGTGTTACAGTGGGAGGGGTAATCTGTGTCACTATATCAGAGTGTTACAGTGGGAGGGGTAATCTGTGTCACTATATCAGTGTGTTACAGTGGGAGGGGTAATCTGTGTCACTATATCAGAGTGTTACAGTGGGAGGGGTAATCTGTGTCACTATATCAGTGTGTTACAGTGGAGGGTAATCTGTGTCACTATATCAGAGTGTTACAGTGGGAGGGGTAATCTGTGTCACTATATCAGAGTGTTACAGTGGGAGGGTAATCTGTGTCACTATATCAGAGTGTTACAGTGGGAGGGGTAATCTGTGTCACTATATCAGAGTGTTACAGTGGGAGGGATAATCTGTGTCACTATATCAGAGTGTTACAGTGGGAGGGGTAATCTGTGTCACTATATCAGAGTGTTACAGTGGGAGGGGTAATCTGTGTCACTATATCAGAGTGTTACAGTGGGAGGGGTAATCTGTGTCACTATATCAGAGTGTTACAGTGGGAGGGGTAATCTGTGTCACTATATCAGAGTGTTACAGTGGGAGGGGTAATCTGTGTCACTATATCAGAGTGTTACAGTGGGAGGGATAATCTGTGTCACTATATCAGAGTGTTACAGTGGGAGGGGTAATCTGTGTCACTATATCAGAGTGTTACAGTGGGAGGGGTAATCTGTGTCACTATATCAGAGTGTTACAGTGGGAGGGATAATCTGTGTCACTATATCAGAGTGTTACAGTGGGAGGGGTAATCTGTGTCACTATATCAGAGTGTTACAGTGGGAGGGGTAATCTGTGTCACTATATCAGAGTGTTACAGTGGGAGGGGTAATCTGTGTCACTATATCAGCGTGTTACAGTGGGAGGGGTAATCTGTGTCACTATATCAGAGTGTTACAGTGGGAGGGGTAATCTGTGTCACTATATCAGAGTGTTACAGTGGGAGGGGTAATTGTGTCACTATATCAGAGTGTTACAGTGGGAGGGTAATCTGTGTCACTATATCAGAGTGTTACAGTGGGAGGGGTAATCTGTGTCACTATATCAGAGTGTTACAGTGGGAGGGGTAATCTGTGTCATTATATCAGAGTGTTACAGTGGGAGGGGTAATCTGTGTCACTATATCAGAGTGTTACAGTGGGAGGGGTAATCTGTGTCACTATATCAGAGTGTTACAGTGGGAGGGGTAATCTGTGTCACTATATCAGAGTGTTACAGTGGGAGGGGTAATCTGTGTCACTATATCAGCGTGTTACAGTGGGAGGGGTAATCTGTGTCACTATATCAGAGTGTTACAGTGGGAGGGGTAATCTGTGTCACTATATCAGAGTGTTACAGTGGGAGGGGTAATCTGTGTCACTATATCAGAGTGTTACAGTGGGAGGGGTAATCTGTGTCACTATATCAGAGTGTTACTGTGGGAGGGGTAATCTGTGTCACTATATCAGAGTGTTACAGTGGGAGGGGTAATCTGTGTCACTATATCAGAGTGTTACAGTGGGAGGGGTAATCTGTGTCACTATATCAGGGTGTTACAGTGGGAGGGGTAATCTGTGTCACTATATCAGAGTGTTACAGTGGGAGGGGTAATCTGTGTCACTATATCAGAGTGTTACAGTGGGAGGGGTAATCTGTGTCACTATATCAGAGTGTTACAGTGGGAGGGGTAATCTGTGTCACTATATCAGCGTGTTACAGTGGGAGGGGTAATCTGTGTCACTATATCAGAGTGTTACAGTGGGAGGGGTAATCTGTGTCACTATATCAGAGTGTTACAGTGGGAGGGGTAATCTGTGTCACTATATCAGAGTGTTACAGTGGGAGGGGTAATCTGTGTCACTATATCAGCGTGTTACAGTGGGAGGGGTAATCTGTGTCACTATATCAGAGTGTTACAGTGGGAGGGGTAATCTGTGTCACTATATCAGAGTGTTACAGTGGGAGGGGTAATCTGTGTCACTATATCATTGTGTTACAGTGGGAGGGGTAATCTGTGTCACTATATCAGAGTGTTACAGTGGGAGGGGTAATCTGTGTCATTATATCAGAGTGTTACGGTGGGAGGGGTAATCTGTGTCACTATATCAGAGTGTTACAGTGGGAGGGGTAATCTGTGTCACTATATCAGCGTGTTACAGTGGGAGGGGTAATCTGTGTCACTATATCAGAGTGTTACAGTGGGAGGGGTAATCTGTGTCACTATATCAGAGTGTTACAGTGGGAGGGGTAATCTGTGTCACTATATCAGAGTGTTACAGTGGGAGGGGTAATCTGTGTCACTATATCAGAGTGTTACAGTGGGAGGGATAATCTGTGTCACTATATCATTGTGTTACAGTGGGAGGGGTAATCTGTGTCACTATATCAGAGTGTTACAGTGGGAGGGGTAATCTGTGTCACTATATCAGAGTGTTACAGTGGGAGGGGTAATCTGTGTCACTATATCAGCGTGTTACAGTGGGAGGGGTAATCTGTGTCACTATATCAGAGTGTTACCGTGGGAGGGGTAATCTGTGTCACTATATCAGTGTGTTACAGTGGGAGGGGTAATCTGTGTCATTATATCAGAGTGTTACAGTGGGAGGGGTAATCTGTGTCACTATATCAGAGTGTTACAGTGGGAGGGGTAATCTGTGTCACTATATCAGAGTGTTACAGTGGGAGGGGTAATCTGTGTCACTATATCAGAGTGTTACAGTGGGAGGGGTAATCTGTGTCACTATATCAGCGTGTTACAGTGGGAGGGGTAATCTGTGTCACTATATCAGAGTGTTACAGTGGGAGGGGTAATCTGTGTCACTATATCAGAGTGTTACAGTGGGAGGGGTAATCTGTGTCACTATATCAGAGTGTTACAGTGGGAGGGGTAATCTGTGTCACTATATCAGAGTGTTACTGTGGGAGGGGTAATCTGTGTCACTATATCAGAGTGTTACAGTGGGAGGGGTAATCTGTGTCACTATATCATTGTGTTACAGTGGGAGGGGTAATCTGTGTCACTATATCAGAGTGTTACAGTGGGAGGGGTAATCTGTGTCACTATATCAGAGTGTTACAGTGGGAGGGGTAATCTGTGTCACTATATCAGTGTGTTACAGTGGGAGGGGTAATCTGTGTCACTATATCAGAGTGTTACAGTGGGAGGGGTAATCTGTGTCACTATATCAGAGTGTTACAGTGGGAGGGGTAATCTGTGTCACTATATCAGTGTGTTACAGTGGGAGGGGTAATCTGTGTCACTATATCAGTGTGTTACAGTGGGAGGGGTAATCTGTGTCACTATATCAGAGTGTTACAGTGGGAGGGATAATCTGTGTCACTATATCAGAGTGTTACAGTGGGAGGGGTAATCTGTGTCACTATATCAGAGTGTTACAGTGGGAGGGGTAATCTGTGTCACTATATCAGAGTGTTACAGTGGGAGGGATAATCTGTGTCACTATATCAGAGTGTTACAGTGGGAGGGGTAATCTGTGTCACTATATCAGAGTGTTACAGTGGGAGGGGTAATCTGTGTCACTATATCAGAGTGTTACAGTGGGAGGGGTAATCTGTGTCACTATATCAGAGTGTTACAGTGGGAGGGGTAATCTGTGTCACTATATCAGAGTGTTACAGTGGGAGGGGTAATCTGTGTCACTATATCAGAGTGTTACAGTGGGAGGGGTAATCTGTGTCACTATATCAGAGTGTTACTACAGTGGGAGGGGTAATCTGTGTCATTATATCAGAGTGTTACAGTGGGAGGGGTAATCTGTGTCACTATATCAGAGTGTTACAGTGGGAGGGGTAATCTGTGTCACTATATCAGAGTGTTACAGTGGGAGGGGTAATCTGTGTCACTATATCAGAGTGTTACAGTGGAGGGGTAATCTGTGTCACTATATCAGAGTGTTACAGTGGGAGGGGTAATCTGTGTCATTATATCAGAGTGTTACAGTGGGAGGGTAATCTGTGTCACTATATCAGAGTGTTACAGTGGGAGGGTAATCTGTGTCACTATATCAGCGTGTTACAGTGGGAGGGGTAATCTGTGTCACTATATCAGAGTGTTACAGTGGGAGGGGTAATCTGTGTCACTATATCAGAGTGTTACAGTGGGAGGGATAATCTGTGTCACTATATCAGAGTGTTACAGTGGGAGGGGTAATCTGTGTCACTATATCAGTGTGTTACAGTGGGAGGGGTAATCTGTGTCACTATATCAGAGTGTTACAGTGGGAGGGGTAATCTGTGTCACTATATCAGAGTGTTACAGTGGGAGGGGTAATCTGTGTCACTATATCAGAGTGTTACAGTGGGAGGGGTAATCTGTGTCACTATATCAGAGTGTTACAGTGGGAGGGGTAATCTGTGTCACTATATCAGAGTGTTACAGTGGGAGGGGTAATCTGTGTCACTATATCAGAGTGTTACAGTGGGAGGGGTAATCTGTGTCACTATATCAGCGTGTTACAGTGGGAGGGGTAATCTGTGTCACTATATCAGAGTGTTACAGTGGGAGGGGTAATCTTGTGTCACTATATCAGCGTGTTACAGTGGGAGGGGTAATCTGTGTCACTATATCAGCGTGTTACAGTGGGAGGGGTAATCTGTGTCACTATATCAGAGTGTTACAGTGGGAGGGGTAATCTGTGTCACTATATCAGAGTGTTACAGTGGGAGGGGTAATCTGTGTCACTATATCAGCGTGTTACAGTGGGAGGGGTAATATGTGTCACTATATCAGAGTGTTACAGTGGGAGGGGTAATCTGTGTCACTATATCAGAGTGTTACAGTGGGAGGGGTAATCTGTGTCACTATATCAGTGTGTTACAGTGGGAGGGGTAATCTGTGTCACTATATCAGAGTGTTACAGTGGGAGGGGTAATCTGTGTCACTATATCAGAGTGTTACAGTGGGAGGGGTAATCTGTGTCACTATATCAGAGTGTTACAGTGGGAGGGGTAATCTGTGTCACTATATCAGAGTGTTACAGTGGGAGGGGTAATCTGTGTCACTATATCAGAGTGTTACAGTGGGGGGGGTAATCTGTGTCACTATATCAGAGTGTTACAGTGGGAGGGGTAATCTGTGTCACTATGTGGGAGTGTTACAGTGGGAGGGGTAATCTGTGTCACTATATCAGAGTGTTACAGTGGGAGGGGTAATCTGTGTCACTATATCAGAGTGTTACAGTGGGAGGGGTAATCTGTGTCACTATATCAGTGTGTTACAGTGGGAGGGGTAATCTGTGTCACTATATCAGAGTGTTACAGTGGGAGGGGTAATCTGTGTCACTATATCAGAGTGTTACAGTGGGAGGGGTAATCTGTGTCACTATATCAGAGTGTTACAGTGGGAGGGGTAATCTGTGTCACTATATCAGAGTGTTACAGTGGGAGGGGTAATCTGTGTCACTATATCAGAGTGTTACAGTGGGGGGGGTAATCTGTGTCACTATATCAGAGTGTTACAGTGGGAGGGGTAATCTGTGTCACTATGTGGGAGTGTTACAGTGGGAGGGGTAATCTGTGTCACTATATCAGTGTGTTACAGTGGGAGGGGTAATCTGTGTCACTATGTGGGAGTGTTACAGTGGGAGGGGTAATCTGTGTCACTATATCAGTGTGTTACAGTGGGAGGGGTAATGTGTGTCACTATATCAGAGTGTTACAGTGGGAGGGGTAATCTGTGTCACTATATCAGAGTGTTACAGTGGGAGGGGTAATCTGTGTCACTATATCAGAGTGTTACAGTGGGAGGGGTAATCTGTGTCACTATATCAGAGTGTTACAGTGGGAGGGGTAATCTGTGTCACTATATCAGAGTGTTACAGTGGGAGGGGTAATCTGTGTCACTATATCAGAGTGTTACAGTGGGAGGGGTAATCTGTGTCACTATATCAGAGTGTTACAGTGGGAGGCGTAATCTGTGTCTCTATATCAGTGTGTTACAGTGGGAGGGGTAATCTGTGTCACTATGTGGGAGTGTTACAGTGGGAGGGATAATCTGTGTCTCTATATCAGTGTGTTACAGTGGGAGGGGTAATCTGTGTCACTATATCAGAGTGTTACAGTGGGAGGGGTAATCTGTGTCACTATATCAGTGTGTTACAGTGGGAGGGGTAATCTGTGTCACTATATCAGCGTGTTACCGTGGGAGGGGTAATCTGTGTCACTATGTGGGAGTGTTACAGTGGGAGGGGTAATCTGTGTCACTATATCAGTGTGTTACAGTGGGAGGGGTAATCTGTGTCACTATATCAGAGTGTTACAGTGGGAGGGGTAATGTGTGTCACTATATCAGAGTGTTACAGTGGGAGGGGTAATCTGTGTCACTATATCAGAGTGTTACAGTGGGAGGGGTAATCTGTGTCACTATGTGGGAGTGTTACAGTGGGAGGGATAATCTGTGTCTCTATATCAGTGTGTTACAGTGGGAGGGGTAATCTGTGTCACTATATCAGAGTGTTACAGTGGGAGGGGTAATCTGTGTCACTATGTGGGAGTGTTACAGTGGGAGGGATAATCTGTGTCTCTATATCAGTGTGTTACAGTGGGAGGGGTAATCTGTGTCACTATATCAGAGTGTTACAGTGGGAGGGGTAATCTGTGTCACTATATCAGCGTGTTACCGTGGGAGGGGTAATCTGTGTCACTATATCAGAGTGTTAAAGTGGGAGGGGTAATCTGTGTCACTATATCAGAGTGTTACAGTGGGAGGGGTAATGTGTGTCACTATATCAGAGTGTTAAAGTGGGAGGGGTAATCTGTGTCACTATATCAGAGTGTTACAGTGGGAGGGATAATCTGTGTCACTATATCAGTGTGTTACAGTGGGAGGGGTAATCTGTGTCACTATATCAGAGTGTTACAGTGGGAGGGGTAATCTGTGTCACTATATCAGTGTGTTACAGTGGGAGGGGTAATCTGTGTCACTATATCAGAGTGTTACAGTGGGAGGGGTAATCTGTGTCACTATATCAGTGTGTTACAGTGGGAGGGGTAATCTGTGTCACTATATCAGAGTGTTACCGTGGGAGGGGTAATCTGTGTCACTATATCAGAGTGTTACAGTGGGAGGGGTAATCTGTGTCTCTATATCAGTGTGTTACAGTGGGAGGGGTAATCTGTGTCACTATATCAGTGTGTTACAGTGGGAGGGGTAATCTGTGTCACTATATCAGAGTGTTACCGTGGGAGGGGTAATCTGTGTCACTATATCAGAGTGTTACAGTGGGAGGGGTAATCTGTGTCACTATATCAGAGTGTTACAGTGGGAGGGGTAATCTGTGTCACTATATCAGTGTGTTACAGTGGGAGGGGTAATCTGTGTCACTATATCAGTGTGTTACAGTGGGAGGGGTAATCTGTGTCACTATATCAGAGTGTTACAGTGGGAGGGGTAATGTGTGTCACTATATCAGAGTGTTACAGTGGGAGGGGTAATCTGTGTCACTATGTGGGAGTGTTACAGTGGGAGGGGTAATCTGTGTCACTATATCAGTGTGTTACAGTGGGAGGGGTAATGTGTGTCACTATATCAGAGTGTTACAGTGGGAGGGGTAATCTGTGTCACTATATCAGAGTGTTACAGTGGGAGGGGTAATCTGTGTCACTATATCAGAGTGTTACAGTGGGAGGGGTAATCTGTGTCACTATATCAGAGTGTTACAGTGGGAGGGGTAATCTGTGTCACTATATCAGAGTGTTACAGTGGGAGGGGTAATCTGTGTCACTATATCAGAGTGTTACAGTGGGAGGGGTAATCTGTGTCACTATATCAGAGTGTTACAGTGGGAGGGGTAATCTGTGTCTCTATATCAGTGTGTTACAGTGGGAGGGGTAATCTGTGTCACTATATCAGAGTGTTACAGTGGGAGGGGTAATCTGTGTCACTATGTGGGAGTGTTACAGTGGGAGGGATAATCTGTGTCTCTATATCAGTGTGTTACAGTGGGAGGGGTAATCTGTGTCACTATATCAGAGTGTTACAGTGGGAGGGGTAATCTGTGTCACTATATCAGTGTGTTACAGTGGGAGGGGTAATCTGTGTCACTATATCAGTGTGTACAGTGGGAGGGGTAATCTGTGTCACTATATCAGCGTGTTACCGTGGGAGGGGTAATCTGTGTCACTATATCAGAGTGTTACAGTGGGAGGGGTAATCTGTGTCACTATATCAGTGTGTACAGTGGGAGGGGTAATCTGTGTCACTATATCAGCGTGTTACCGTGGGAGGGGTAATCTGTGTCACTATATCAGAGTGTTACAGTGGGAGGGGTAATGTGTGTCACTATATTAGAGTGTTACAGTGGGAGGGGTAAACTGTGTCACTATATCAGAGTGTTACAGTGGGAGGGGTAATCTGTGTCACTATGTGGGAGTGTTACAGTGGGAGGGGTAATCTTTGTCACTATGTGGGAGTGTTACAGTGGGAGGGGTAATCTGTGTCACTATATCAGAGTGTTACAGTGGGAGGGGTAATCTGTGTCACTATATCAGAGTGTTACAGTGGGAGGGGTAATCTGTGTCACTATATCAGAGTGTTACAGTGGGAGGGGTAATCTGTGTCACTATGTGGGAGTGTTACAGTGGGAGGGGTAATCTGTGTCACTATATCAGAGTGTTACAGTGGGAGGGGTAATCTGTGTCACTATATCAGAGTGTTACAGTGGGAGGGGTAATGTGTGTCACTATATCAGAGTGTTACCGTGGGAGGGGTAATCTGTGTCACTATATCAGAGTGTTACAGTGGGAGGGGTAATCTGTGTCACTATATCAGTGTGTTACAGTGGGAGGGGTAATCTGTGTCACTATATCAGAGTGTTACAGTGGGAGGGGTAATGTGTGTCACTATATCAGAGTGTTACAGTGGGAGGGGTAATCTGTGTCACTATATCAGTGTGTTACAGTGGGAGGGGTAATCTGTGTCACTATATCAGTGTGTTACAGTGGGAGGGGTAATCTGTGTCACTATATCAGAGTGTTACAGTGGGAGGGGTAATCTGTGTCACTATATCAGTGTGTTACAGTGGGAGGGGTAATCTGTGTCACTATATCAGTGTGTTACAGTGGGAGGGGTAATCTGTGTCACTATATCAGTGTGTTACAGTGGGAGGGGTAATCTGTGTCACTATATCAGAGTGTTACAGTGGGAGGGGTAATCTGTGTCACTATATCAGAGTGTTACAGTGGGAGGGGTAATCTGTGTCACTATATCAGAGTGTTACAGTGGGAGGGGTAATCTGTGTCACTATATCAGTGTGTTACAGTGGGAGGGGTAATCTGTGTCACTATATCAGAGTGTTACAGTGGGAGGGGTAATCTGTGTCACTATATCAGAGTGTTACAGTGGGAGGGGTAATCTGTGTCACTATATCAGAGTGTTACAGTGGGAGGGGTAATGTGTGTCACTATATCAGAGTGTTACAGTGGGAGGGGTAATCTGTGTCACTATATCAGAGTGTTACAGTGGGAGGGGTAATCTGTGTCACTATATCAGAGTGTTACAGTGGGAGGGGTAATCTGTGTCACTATATCAGAGTGTTACAGTGGGAGGGGTAATCTGTGTCACTATATCAGAGTGTTACAGTGGGAGGGGTAATCTGTGTCACTATATCAGAGTGTTATAGTGGGAGGGGTAATGTGTGTCACTATATCAGAGTGTTACAGTGGGAGGGGTAATGTGTGTCACTATATCAGAGTGTTACAGTGGGAGGGGTAATGTGTGTCACTATATCAGAGTGTTACCGTGGGAGGGGTAATCTGTGTCACTATATCAGAGTGTTACAGTGGGAGGGGTAATCTGTGTCTCTATATCAGTGTGTTACAGTGGGAGGGGTAATGTGTGTCACTATATCAGAGTGTTACAGTGGGAGGGGTAATCTGTGTCTCTATATCAGTGTGTTACAGTGGGAGGGGTAATCTGTGTCACTATATCAGAGTGTTACAGTGGGAGGGGTAATCTGTGTCACTATATCAGAGTGTTACAGTGGGAGGGGTAATCTGTGTCTCTATATCAGTGTGTTACAGTGGGAGGGGTAATGTGTGTCACTATATCAGAGTGTTACAGTGGGAGGGGTAATCTGTGTCACTATATCAGTGTGTTACAGTGGGAGGGGTAATCTGTGTCACTATATCAGTGTGTTACAGTGGGAGGGGTAATCTGTGTCTCTATATCAGAGTGTTACAGTGGGAGGGGTAATCTGTGTCACTATATCAGAGTGTTACAGTGGGAGGGGTAATCTGTGTCACTATATCAGAGTGTTACAGTGGGAGGGGTAATCTGTGTCTCTATATCAGAGTGTTACAGTGGGAGGGGTAATCTGTGTCACTATATCAGAGTGTTACAGTGGGAGGGGTAATGTGTGTCACTATATCAGAGTGTTACAGTGGGAGGGGTAATCTGTGTCACTATATCAGAGTGTTACAGTGGGAGGGGTAATGTGTGTCACTATATCAGAGTGTTACAGTGGGAGGGGTAATCTGTGTCACTATATCAGAGTGTTACAGTGGGAGGGGTAATCTGTGTCTCTATATCAGTGTGTTACAGTGGGAGGGGTAATGTGTGTCACTATATCAGAGTGTTACAGTGGGAGGGGTAATCTGTGTCACTATATCAGAGTGTTACAGTGGGAGGGGTAATCTGTGTCACTATATCAGAGTGTTACAGTGGGAGGGGTAATCTGTGTCTCTATATCAGTGTGTTACAGTGGGAGGGGTAATCTGTGTCACTATATCAGAGTGTTACAGTGGGAGGGGTAATCTGTGTCACTATATCAGAGTGTTACAGTGGGAGGGGTAATCTGTGTCACTATATCAGAGTGTTACAGTGGGAGGGGTAATGTGTGTCACTATATCAGTGTGTTACAGTGGGAGGGGTAATGTGTGTCACTATATCAGAGTGTTACAGTGGGAGGGGTAATGTGTGTCACTATATCAGAGTGTTACCGTGGGAGGGGTAATCTGTGTCACTATATCAGTGTGTTACAGTGGGAGGGGTAATGTGTGTCACTATATCAGAGTGTTACAGTGGGAGGGGTAATCTGTGTCACTATATCAGTGTGTTACAGTGGGAGGGGTAATGTGTGTCACTATATCAGAGTGTTACAGTGGGAGGGGTAATCTGTGTCACTATATCAGTGTGTTACAGTGGGAGGGGTAATGTGTGTCTCTATATCAGTGTGTTACAGTGGGAGGGGTAATGTGTGTCACTATATCAGAGTGTTACAGTGGGAGGGGTAATCTGTGTCTCTATATCAGTGTGTTACAGTGGGAGGGGTAATGTGTGTCACTATATCAGAGTGTTACAGTGGGAGGGGTAATCTGTGTCACTATATCAGTGTGTTACAGTGGGAGGGGTAATGTGTGTCACTATATCAGAGTGTTACAGTGGGAGGGGTAATCTGTGTCACTATATCAGTGTGTTACAGTGGGAGGGGTAATCTGTGTCACTATATCAGAGTGTTACAGTGGGAGGGGTAATCTGTGTCACTATATCAGTGTGTTACAGTGGGAGGGGTAATGTGTGTCACTATATCAGAGTGTTACAGTGGGAGGGGTAATCTGTGTCACTATATCAGTGTGTTACAGTGGGAGGGGTAATCTGTGTCACTATGTGGGAGTGTTACAGTGGGAGGGGTAATCTGTGTCACTATGTGGGAGTGTTACAGTGGGAGGGGTAATCTGTGTCACTATGTGGGAGTGTTACAGTGGGAGGGGTAATCTGTGTCACTATATCAGAGTGTTACAGTGGGAGGGGTAATGTGTGTCACTATATCAGAGTGTTACAGTGGGAGGGGTAATCTGTGTCACTATATCAGAGTGTTACAGTGGGAGGGGTAATCTGTGTCACTATATCAGAGTGTTACAGTGGGAGGGGTAATCTGTGTCACTATATCAGTATGTTACTGTGGGAGGGGTAATCTGTGTCACTATATCAGAGTGTTACAGTGGGAGGGGTAATCTGTGTCACTATATCAGTATGTTACTGTGGGAGGGGTAATCTGTGTCACTATGTGGGAGTGTTACAGTGGGAGGGGTAATCTGTGTCACTATATCAGTGTGTTACAGTGGGAGGGGTAATGTGTGTCACTATATCAGAGTGTTACAGTGGGAGGGGTAATCTGTGTCACTATATCAGAGTGTTACAGTGGGAGGGGTAATCTGTGTCACTATATCAGTATGTTACTGTGGGAGGGGTAATCTGTGTCACTATATCAGTATGTTACTGTGGGAGGGGTAATCTGTGTCACTATATCAGAGTGTTACAGTGGGAGGGGTAATCTGTGTCACTATATCAGTATGTTACTGTGGGAGGGGTAATCTGTGTCACTATGTGGGAGTGTTACAGTGGGAGGAGTAATCTGTGTCACTATATCAGAGTGTTACAGTGGGAGGGGTAATGTGTGTCACTATATCAGAGTGTTACCGTGGGAGGGGTAATCTGTGTCACTATATCAGAGTTTTACAGTGGGAGGGGTAATCTGTGTCACTATATCAGTGTGTTACAGTGGGAGGGGTAATCTGTGTCACTATATCAGAGTGTTACAGTGGGAGGGGTAATCTGTGTCACTATATCAGTGTGTTACAGTGGGAGGGGTAATCTGTGTCACTATATCAGAGTGTTACAGTGGGAGGGGTAATCTGTGTCACTATATCAGAGTGTTACAGTGGGAGGGGTAATCTGTGTCACTATATCAGTGTGTTACAGTGGGAGGGGTAATCTGTGTCACTATATCAGAGTGTTACAGTGGGAGGGGTAATCTGTGTCACTATATCAGTGTGTTACAGTGGGAGGGGTAATCTGTGTCACTATATCAGAGTGTTACAGTGGGAGGGGTAATCTGTGTCACTATATCAGAGTGTTACAGTGGGAGGGGTAATCTGTGTCACTATATCAGAGTGTTACAGTGGGAGGGGTAATCTGTGTCACTATATCAGAGTGTTACAGTGGGAGGGGTAATCTGTGTCACTATATCAGTGTGTTACAGTGGGAGGGGTAATCTGTGTCACTATATCAGAGTGTTACAGTGGGAGGGGTAATCTGTGTCTCTATATCAGAGTGTTACAGTGGGAGGGGTAATCTGTGTCACTATATCAGTCTGTTACAGTGGGAGGGGTAATCTGTGTCACTATATCAGAGTGTTACAGTGGGAGGGGTAATCTGTGTCACTATATCAGTGTGTTACAGTGGGAGGGGTAATCTGTGTCACTATATCAGTGTGTTACAGTGGGAGGGGTAATCTGTGTCACTATATCAGAGTGTTACCGTGGGAGGGGTAATCTGTGTCACTATATCAGAGTGTTACAGTGGGAGGGGCAATCTTTGTCACTGACAATTAACTGAGGTGCACCTCAAGGTGTAACCCCCTGCTCTACTTTCTCTCCGTTTATGACAGTGTGGCAAAGTAAAATTCAAATGCCTACAAATTTGGCGATGACACCACTGTTATTGGCAGAATCACAGATGACAATGAGGAAGCGAGATAGATCAACTTGTTGAGTGGTGGCACAACAACAATATTGAACTTAACATCAATAAAACAAAGGAATTTTTTGCAGACAACAGGAATGGGAAGCCAGGAAAACACAAACCAACTTCATTGATGGGTCAGCAGTGGAGAGGGTAAAAAACTTCAGACTCCTGGGTGTTCACAGCAACCTGTCCTGGGACAATCATGTTGATGCAATTATGAAGGCTCGCCAGCAGCTATATTTCATTAGGACTTCGAGGAGGTTCGATACGTCACCAAGGACTCTTGCAAATTTCTGCAGGTGTACTGTGGAGAGCATTCTGACTGGCTGCATCACTGATTGGTATGGAGGTGCCAATGCACAGGACAAGGAAAGGCTACAGAGAGTTGTAAACTCACCCAGTGCTATCATGAACATCAGACTTCACTCCATGAAGGACATCTTTAGGAGGCTGTGCCTCAAGAAAGCGGCCTCTTTCTCATGGACCCTCACCGTCCAGGTTGTGCCTTTTTCTCTCTACCATCATCAGGAGCATGAAGACACACACTCTGAATAGTCAATGAATCTATACAGTCAAGTCACCTTTATTTATCGTTCATACAATGCCCGCATGGTAAAGATGAGATAGCGTTTATCCAGGTCCTTGGAGCATATTTATATAAATATGTTGGAATAGAAGTTAAACACATTAAAATATTAAAACGTATACATTACAAATACTCACTGCACTATCCACATATGTATTGGGTGTTCAGGAGCCTGATGGTTTGGGGGAAAAAGCAGTTGCCCAGTCTGGACGCAAGGGCCTGAATACTTTGGTACCTCCTACCAGATGGCAGAAGGGAGAACAGCTTACTTGAGGGGTGTGTGGAGTCCTTCACAATGTTTATTGCCTTTCACCTGCATCGAGTGTGACGCCCTTCATGGTAGGAACGGAGCCCCCAATGATCATTTCCGCTGACTTCACTCTCCTCTGCAGCATCTTGCGGTCCGAGGTGGTACAGTTTCCAAACCAGGTGGCGATGCAGTTTCACAGGATGCTCTCGATACATCCTCTGTCGAATGTAGTGAGGATGGAGGGTGGACTTCCCTTAGCCTTCGCAGGATGTAGAGGAGCTGCTGGGCTTTCTTGGCGATGGAGCTGGTGTTAAGGGAGCAGGTGAGATTGTCCACCAAGTGCACTCTGAGGACCTTGATACTCTTGATGACCTCAATGGAGGGACCATCAATGACCAGTGGAGCCTGGGTCCCCCCAGGCCCTCCTGAAGTTGCCAACCATCTCTTTTGTTTTATTAACATTCAGATACAGGTTGTTGTCTCTGCACCAGTCCACTGCACCTCATCTCTATACCACTGACTCCTCATTCTCACTGTTCAGGTCCACCACGGTCGTGTTGTCAGTTAACTTGATGATGTGGCTCTAGCTGTGTTTAGTCGTGGGCCAGCAGAGTGAACAGCAGTGGACTAAGCACTCAGCCCTGGGGGAGTCCCATGCTTAGTGCAATGGACTTGGAAGTGCTGACAGGAAGCTGAGAATCCAATTGCAGAGAGAGGTGTTTAAACCCAGCAGATTTAACCTCCTTATCAGGTATTGAGGTATGATTGTATTGAATGCTGAACTGAAGTCAAATAAACAACATTTGAACATTCAAGTCCTTATTTTCCAGGTGGGTGAGGGCTAGATGGAGGGCGGTGGTGATGGCATTGTCTAGAGTGGTTAGATCTGTATGCAAACTGCAGGGGGTCCAGGGAGGGGGGCAGCAGGAGCTTGATGTGCCCCATGACGAGCCTCTCGAAGCACTTTATGATGGTCACTACCTCATTTAATTTATTTTTTAAAAATCTTGCATTTATGTAATTGCAATTTTTACACCTTGTTCTGCACAATACAGCTGCAGCCAACCATCATATTTTATGACACATGTTCAATAAACCTGACTCTGATTCTGATGTCTACTGGTCTGCTTGTAAAAGTACTTCTAGCATTTGGCCTTGGTATATATGAAGTACACCTATGTTCCAGGATATTGATGGATTTTTACCGCTGTACCATTGAGAGCAGGCTTACCTATAGCATCTGAGTGTGGTGTGGCAATTGTCTTGTATCAGACTGTAAAGCACTTCAGCGAATGGTGGATTATCGACTTCCAATTGCCCACTGTGATGGACCCAGAGGACCCCAAAACCCAGCAGCCATAGAAATTCACCAAGACAAATGGTTATTAAACAAAAGTTACTTTTAATTCTCTTTAAACATAAAAACAGGATCAAACTTTAGCTTATTACTATTAACTTAACTGAACCTAACTTAACCCCCTTCTAATTCGAAGTGCACGTGTATGTAATGTGTGTGTAAGTTCAGAAAAATGATTTGATTCACAGTCAAATCTCACTTCTCACTCCTCCAAGTTCACTGGTATCAGGCAATCCTTATTTGATGCACAGAATTTAGCATTTATCAATCTTCACCAGGCTTTGGTGATTGAAAGGTAAATGGTTACTGCTCAGGAAGGTTCTTGTTGGTTTCAGAGAGAGATTTGTTGCTTGTTGGACACAACTGATTCCTTTCAATCAGCTACATAAGTGTTTCGTGGAAGAAACTTGCTCCATCAGGGTTTTCCAGATGAAAACCACTTTCTTTCAGGTCATCACAGAGTTCCTTTTCTGTTTCCCTTATCTCAGGCGAAACATTATACAGCCAGCCTTCTCCTCTCGAAAGGTCTACAAGAGCTTGGAACTGGCTGAACTCAGAACTCCCAATGCGTCTTCAAAATGAGGTTTCAAACAAGCTGCCACCAGCTTCCCATGCTGCAGAAACCAGTTCTCTCTCTCTCTCTCTCTCTCTCTCTCTCTCTCTCTCTCTCTCTCTCTCTCTCTCTCTCTCTCTGCTTGCTAAACCACATGACCATCTTAGAACAGCAAACTACATTCAGACAAATTGTGGCACTGGACCCAATCTTCTGAGTCCATTCATCTGGTACTTTGCAAATATCTATTACTCCACAGCATGTCCAATTAACACCTACTTGTGAAATCCTTCAGCAAAGCAGTTTCCATAGTCTTTACAAAGGCACTGGGAGCCTGGGCTCTCTGGCTTGAGCAGAGCTCTGGCATTTTAAATGAGATCTATGTTGTGAAGTGTTTGTGTCTGTTTATGATCTAACTCTTCTTCTTTGGCTTGGCTTCGCGGACGAAGATTTATGGAGGGGGTAAAAGTCCACGTCAGCTGCAGGCTCGTTTGTGGCTGACAAATGTTTATGATCTAACTAAAAACCCTACAATCTATCTTCTAAAAACATACATATACATAATATAAAATATAACATAATCTATCACCATCTATCAGGAACGTCGTCTGGGCAGGATGAAGAGCATCTTCAAGGACGCATCTCACCATAAGTATGGACTTTTTACTCTTCTCCCATCTGGTAGGTCCAACAGGAGCCTTCACTCTCGAACCAGCAGGGTTCCCCGAGGCTGTGACCTGCTGAACCTTAAATCACAGACTGAGTGATCCTGCTCCGTCAGTACTTTTATAATTGTTTGCTCGCTGAATATATCCTTGTTTTTGTTTGCACAGTTACTTGTATTCAGCTCTTACATATATACACTACTTCCCATTGTGTTACAACATCCTCTCAGAAAGTGTATATATGTTTGTAAAGCCTTTGTGAACTCTGATTTTATTGCTGACCAAGAAAGAAACTTGTCTGTGTGGGCCCTTGTGATTTTATGTTCATTGCCATAATGATGTTCTTTGGCCCTTTTAAAACCTTGTTCTGGATTCATATATTGGCAATTTTTGACTAACTCCTTCGGCTGCCCTCCAGTATACTGTTTCATGTAATACAGACCACCTTTAGCATTTTTAGTATTACTTTCAATGTGATGTTCAAAAGGTTTCATGAATGTCAGATATTGTGATGGATCTCCACTACAGAGCACTATTTTGTAACTCTTGTATTTCATTGGCTTTGTATTTTACTGGCACAATGACAATAAAGTTGAATCAAATCGAATCTAATATGATACAAACTTGAGCCACTGTCTATGTAAAAATACTCGTTTCACCTTAAAGCTGTTGTGTGGGAGAGTGAGGTAGTGGAAGCTGTCAATCACACATCAGAGTATATGAATTACTGCATGAGATGTAATTCATGCGGTTACTTCATACTGAGCAGAAGGGGGAGCTGTAAGCCCAGGTGGTTATGTGAGGAATATCACAGTGGGAGTCGTGGCCCATGCTGTTGTACCAGTGAGTATAACATCGAGACCAATGTCCCATGCTTTCACATCAGAATGTACTGTACATGTTGTTACACCTGAGCTGTTCGATTTGCAAACTAAGAGTACAAAACAGTGTGGGCTGTAATCTACACTATGTCAGAAATTGATTCAAGGATAGGGATTGAGTGTGCAATGTTGTATCCTCGAGCGTTCTAATGGGATCCTAAGGACAGCACAATTGCATTGCTCCAAGGAACTGGGTTTGTGGGGGTCCGAACGGCTCACAACCTCTTTGGGTTCCCACACAAGTGCTCCATGTTGCTCCTAAATCCCAAAGCCATACTGATATGTTCATTTGGTGTTGTGAGTTACCCTTAGTGGAGGCGTGTGGCAAAGAAATAATCAAAGTGGAGTTGGTGAGAGAGAATGTTGCTTTTCAAAAGGCGGGGTGGTGGGGTGGGTTAGGAATGGTGGGATCTCTTCCTGGGGTCTGGCATGGACCCAATGAGCAGAATGACCTCTTCATTCTCATAATAAGTATGTAATCTATGCTATTGTGCTAGAGAGTGTTGTGGTGTGGGTGCAGGTGGATGAAAAACCTACCTGAAATTGAGGTGCTTATTATAGATATTTAATGTCTCCGGAGTCCAGAGGAATGTAGGGAAGCTGGCTACCTGATAATCCATGAATCCTGCGTTGAGTCCGAGCCCTCAATTTACAAACACCCAAGGGTTGTTCCAGAGCAATGAAGACAATGGCAGGTTTCATCAATGATGTCTAGCTTCATTGAGAAGTTATGGAAAGCAGCCTTGATTTGCAAGGTCTCTTGTAGAACTTTTAACACAAGGGGCAGTGTTGCTAGAGGATTTTTCTTTGCAAATCATAGAATCTAAGTCAAAAGTAAAGATCCCTTCTCTCAAATGCTTCATTTGACAAGTCAACCATGATGTGAAACTCAGCCTGGATATGTATATTTGCCCCTAGTGTTTGACCCCTTCATTTGGTTCATCCTGACATTTCTTCTTTCATGCTCACTGAGACTCCCTCTCTGTGCTTGGGAAAAAAAAATAAACTTGCCTATCCAACCTTTGTTTTCAGTCCTAAAAACCTCCCTGTAAATCCTCTCTGTACCCTCTCCAGAATAATCACACTTGTCCCAAAATATGGTGACCAGTGTTCTACACAGTACTCACACTGTGCTCTTATTAGCATCTTTTCATGTCCTGGAATAAAGCAAAGCATCCTAGATGGCTTTTTAAACCAGACCTATCTTTAAATGTCAAGGATGTGAAGGTTGATATCACTTTGGTATCCTGCCATTTATTATGCTTTCTCTTTTTTTTTCAAAACTTTATTTATTAATTTTAACATATGAAGAAAGTAAGTAATTCACGTTCAGAAAAAATACAAAATAAAGCAATACAAATACAAAGTAACATAGTTAATACAATACCAATCTTGGCATCTCCCCCTAACAACTAAAAACTAAGACTAAAAAAATCTATTTTTAACCCCTAAAACCCCCCCCTCCCCACCTCCACGATAAAGAGTGAAGAATTAATACTATTAGTATAATAAAAAATAAATAAATAATATATATCTTAAAAAAAGATCGATATATATAAAAAAACTTAAAAAATATTAATTAAGTATTAATTATTAATCCAAAAATTTTTTTTATTATATAAGAATATATATGAAAAAACAAAAACAAAAAGAACTTAAATGAAAAAAAAACAACTAATAAAAAAAACTAAAAAAAAAGAAAGAAAAAAAAGAAAACATATATATAGAAAAAATATATAATAAAAAAAGTTTTTTTAAAGAATAAAAATGATTAATTCAAACTTATTTAAATTGTATCTAATCAATAAATGGGGTCGACTTTAACTCATAAAAAGACATCTTATCTTGTATAGAAAAAGATATTCTTTCCATAACCAAACAAAACTTCATCTCTGAATACCACCTATCTAAAGACAATACATTTCTATTCTTCCAAGTAATCGCTCTACATTTCTTGGCCACTGCCAGCGCTAAGTAAATAAAAGAGATCTGGTAATTATCTAATTCTAAATCAATCAACGGTTGCATATTCCCTAATAAAAATATATCAGGGTCCAATACAATATGAAGATTATATAGATTATTAAATACAGATCGAATACCTTTCCAAAATTGTTGTAACCGATCACACAACCAAACAGCATGTAAAAAAGTACCAGAAACCTGATCACTACGAAAACAAAGATCTGACTTACTAAAACCAAATTTTTTTAATTTTTCGGGTGTTAAATATAATTGATGTATAAAACTATAATTAATCATCGCCAATCTAGCATTAATCAATTTTCAAACACTATTACGGCAGATTTCAGACCAATCTTCTTCAGTTATTGTTAAACTTAAAACTTTTTCCCATTTCATTTTATCTTCATCCCAATCTATTTTACTTTCACTTTCCAACAAAATACGTTACAAACCTGATATATAACCCTTTTTTGGAAATGAGAGCACATATTTTTCAAAATCAGTTTCAGACAGTAAATTCATTTGACGACCGCATACCTGTTTTACAAAAGATCTTAACTGATAATACACAAATATAGAATAACCACTTATATCAAATCTCTTTTGCAATTCTACAAAAGAACAAAAATGACCTTCTAAAAAACAGTCAGATAAATTATGTATTCCTTTCTCCTCCCATTGTTTCAAAATAGTATTAGATACCGTGAAAGGAACAAGTTGATTATTATATAATGGTAATCTTCCCGACCACTTATTTTTCAATCCCATTTTATGTAATTTACTTGTCCATAAATTAATTAAATGTTTCAATATTGGTACATCATAAGTTCGTAACAAATTTTTATTCCATCGAAATAAAAATTCATTCGAAAATTTTCAGAAATAACTGCCAACTCTATCTGTGCCCAACTAGGCGTAACAAGATATTATGCTTTCTCTAGACGAACCTCACACCTGTTGGAAACCCTACGAAATGGCTGGGCTACTTTTTTCTTCATTTCTTAATTGTTTTTTATCCCCACTGTCAATTTTTCTATCACATGCAAATGGCCAATTTTTCTATCACATGCAAATTTCTTTATCATGCTACTGACACTTTGGTCCAAATAATTTATCTCTATTCCATAAATAGGAATGAACCTGATAGGACCACATTGGTAATAGCCTTCCCATTAATAATTCATTGTTTAATTCCACATTGGTCTTCATCAAAAACTTTGCTAAGACCCATGTAGGTTACAACATGCATACTTTCTTCATTGACCTTCCTTCTTGCCTCCTTGAAGAATCCATTCATGCTCATCAGACACGGCTTTCCCTTCACAAATCCATGCTGATTGCCTGCGAGGTGACTTTCTGAATGTAACCTATCCTTTAGGAGTTATTTCCCACCACTGAAGTTCAATTAAAAAGGTTGTAATTACCCATTTTATGCATTACTTGTTTTTAAACAATTGCATTCCAACCCTCTGGTATTGGAAAAATTGTCCATTTCTGGTCAGAGCCTCTGTAATTTGCTTTAATGTGTTTAATCTGGGGACCAATGACTTAGCCACTAGACCCTTAATATTTTTTTCCAGTGAGCGGGATTTGGAGCGAGAGAGTGCAACAGCAGACTGGTTTAAACAGGCGAGAGGGATAAGCAAAACAGCCACTCGTGGGAGTGGGACAGAGTTAGTGGGGGATTTGAGGCTTTGGCTCAGGAAGCTTCGGTGAGAAGGGACTGAGGTGGTGGTGCAGGAGCTGAGGTTCTCGGGGAAAAGGTTTAAGCAATAAGGAACAGTAAGGGCAGGTTTTTCTTATTTCTTTCTCTCCATTTCATAGATGGTGAGAATTACTGCCAGGGCAGGGAATGCTCCTCTTGCAGAATGCGAATGGTCAGAGAAGTCAACGGGGGAGGGGAGGGGGGTGAAACTAGTTTGACAGGATGGGAGCCAGAATGTGAGTGCAGAGAATAGAGTAGAAGGTGAAATGTGCAGTGAGTTTGTCAGAAAGGACAGGCGGGGGAGGGAGCATCTAGTCCATTGGAGGGTTTGAAATGTGTTCATTTCAATGCAAGGTGTTCTAGGAATAAGGTAGATGAACTTCAAACATGGATCAGTTACGATGTTGTGACCGTTACAGAGACTCGGCTGATGCAAGGATAGGATTGGCTGCTGCTGGTACTGGGGTTTTAAAAAGAATAGGATGGCAGTTAGAAGAAGTATAGCATTACTCTTCTTTGGCTTGGCTTCGCGGATGAAGATTTATGGAGGGGGTAAATGTCCACGTCAGCTGCAGGCTCGTTTGTGGCCGACAAGTCCGATGCGGGACAGGCAGACACGGTTGCAGGGGAAAATTGGTGGGTTGGGTGTTGGGTTTTTCCTCCTTTGCCTTTTGTCAGTGAGGTGGGCTCTGCGGTCTTCTTCAAAGGAGGTTGCTGCCCGCCGAACTGTGAGGTGCCAAGATGCATGGTTTGAGGCGATATCAGCCCACTGGCGGTGGTCAATGTGGCAGGCACCAAGAGATTTCTTTAGGCAGTCCTTGTACCTTTTCTTTGGTGCACTAATCAGGGATAATATCACAGCTGTAGAAAGGCTGGACTTTGTGGAGGGATGGTCCACTGAGTCGATATGGGTGGGTCATAAACAGGAAGGGAGCATCAACTGTGCAGGGAATAGTTTATTGGCTCCCAAAGAGCTCTCGGGACACTGAGGAACAGATTAGTAGGCAGATTATGTAATGGTGAAGAAATAACAGGGTCGTTGTTATGGGAGCCTTTGACTTCCCAAATATTCACCGGCACCTCCTGACTGCAAAAGGGATAAATGGGCAGAATTTGTCAGGTGGGTCCAAGAAGGATTCCTGACACAGTAGGTGGAATAGCCGACTACTGGATCAAGTACTGGGCAATGAAACTGGCCAGGTGGCAGACCTCATGGTGGGGGAGGATGTCAGTGTTAGTGATAATTCCCTGACCTTTAGCATAGCTATGGACAAGGATAGGAGTGGATTAAATGATAATGGGTATAATTAGAGAAGGGCCAAATGGTGGGATTAGGAAAGATCCAGGGGGAGTAAATTGGGAACCGAAGTTCTTGGGGGAAAAACGCAAAAGCAATGTAAAGGGTGTTTAGGGACTACTTGTATGGGGTTCTGGATAGGTTTGTCCCAATGAGACAGGGACAAGATAATTGGAAAAAGGAACCATGGTTGACAAAAGAGGTGAGAGAGCTAATTAAGAAGCAGGATGGAGCTTATAGAATATTGAGAAACCGAAAGACAGGGAAGGCTCATGAGAATTATATTGTAGCCAGGGAGGAACTTAAGAAAGGACTTAGGAGAGGTAGAAGGGGGCAGGAGAAGGCTTTAGCTGGTAGGTTTAAGGAAAACCCTCAGGCATTATATGCATACATGAAGAACAAAAGGATGACAAGATTGGAGGTAGGGCCGCTGAAAGATAAAGGAGGCAGGGGAGGTCCTAAATGAATAATTTCCTTTGGTGTTCACCAGAGAGAGGGGCCTTGGTCAATGTGAGGTCAGTATGGGAGAAGTTTATGTGCTGGAGAATGTTGAGATTAAGAAAGGGAAAATGCTGGATTTTCTTAAAACCTTTTTGGATAGATAAGCCCCTGGGATCGGAAATGATAATACCCCCAGGTTACTACAGGAAGTGAGGGAAGAGATTTCTGCACTTTAGTAATGATCTTTGCATCCTCCTTGGAGAATGGCAAATGTGGTCCTCTAGTTTAAAAAAGGTACTAGGGAGAATCCTGGGAATTATAGACCAGTGTGTCTTGCGTCAGAGGTGGGTAAACTATTTGAGAGGATTCCTGTGGACATGATTGACAAGTATTTAGAGAAGTATAGTCTTCTCAGGGAAAGTTTGCATGGGTGTGTGAGGGGTGTGTCATGCCTCATGAGCCTAAATGAGTTTTTTGAGGAAGTAATAAAAAAATTGATGAAGGTAGGGTTAGTAAGGCATTTGATGATGTCCTCCATGGTAGGCTCGTTCAGAAATTCACGAAGGATGGAATCCATGGTGGCTTGGCTGTGTGAATTTAGAATTGGCTTGCCTGCATAAATCAGAAGGGAGTAGTTATTGGAACGTATTCTGCCAAGAAGTCAGTGGCAAATGGAGCTCCACAGGGATCTGTCCTGGGATCCCTACACTTTATGATTTTTATGAATGACCCTGGCAAAGAAGTAACAGGATGGATCAGTAAGTTTGGAGATGATATAAACATTGGATGTGCTGTGGATAGTGTAGAAGGTTGTCATATGTTACAACAAGATAGAGATAGGATGCAGAGTTGGGCAGAAAATTGGCGAAAGGAGTTAAATGTAGATAAATGTGAGGTCTTAACCGTGTGGAGGAACAGAGTGTCCTAGGGGTCCAAATCCATACATCTCTCACAAGGATGCCACACAGGTTGATAGGAAGAGTAGTCAAGAAGGCTTATGGTACACTGGCCTTCGTTAATCAGGTTATTGAGTTCAAGTTGTGAGATAATGTTGCAGCTTTATAAAACTCTGGTGAGACCACACTTACAATATTGTATTCCGTTTTGGTCACCTCATTACAGGAAGGATTTGGAAGCTATGGAGATTTACGAAGATGTTACCTGGATTGGAGAACGTGTCTTATGAGGCAAGGTTAACAGTGCTAGGTCTTTTCATTTTAGAGCAAAGAAGGATAAAAGATGTCAACAAGATCATGAGAGGCTGAGGTAGAGGGGGCAGCCAGCACTTTTTTTCCCCCGAGATTCGAGTAGCAAACACCAAAGGATATCTGTACAAGGTGAGGGATGCAAATAGCGTTGATGTCAGAGATATGTTTTTTCATTCCACCCACATCCCACATACCACCTTAAGCAATCCATCAGAACACTGATGGCATAAGGATTACTTAAAGTGGTGTGTGAGTGGAAAGAAAAAGGTTGAGAACCACTGATATAGAGATTATGGGAAGGCTTAGGTTGTTGAGTGGATTTCTATGTTGGCTCAACATCATGGGCCAAAGGGCTATGCTGTAATGCTCTATGTTCTATGTTCTTGGACTATGCATCGATTTCAAAGCTTCATATTTCCCCCCCCCACCCCCTTAACTCTAACTCATCTCTCCAGGAAATTCTATC
This sequence comes from Narcine bancroftii, assembly GCF_036971445.1. Classification (NCBI taxonomy): domain Eukaryota; kingdom Metazoa; phylum Chordata; class Chondrichthyes; order Torpediniformes; family Narcinidae; genus Narcine; species Narcine bancroftii. The sequence goes on along the minus strand of NC_091469.1, from coordinate 253,978,373 downwards.
TGGGTTCATGCCATTCAACTGTGTTAGAATGTGTTACAATGTGAGAGTATGCTGATATGATGATGCCATTCATGTTGATATTTTGGAGTGTTACTGTTAACTCACTGATGTTACAAAGAAATGCACAATATGGTTGAGACTGTCACAAATAAATGTTAATCCATGCAGTTTTATCAGTGAGGCCTGCAGTGGGAGCTCGAGTGGAAGGGAGAATGACAAGGGAAGCTGATATTCTATGCTGCACTCTGGGAAAAGGCAACAGGAGGAGCTGTCCAACCCCAGCTGGTCTGTGGGACTTTCAACAATCTGTAGATGCTGAGGAGGTTTGTCCAGGATAGAACTCTTGTGTCTGAAATCTCGTCTAGCTCCTTAGGCTATCAGGGAGAATTATATTGGATGCTTTAATGCAGTGGTTCTGAACCTTCCCTTCCCACCCACATACCACCTTAAGCAACCCTTTACTAATCACAGAGCACCGGCAGCATCGGGATTACTTAAAGTGGTATGTGAGTGGAAAGAAAAAGGTTGAGAACTGCAGTTTAATGTATGCTGCATATCAGAGAGTATTATACAGGGATCTACAATCCTTGTCTTACAATCAAATTTCATGACTTGTTCATGACAATAAACCATGTCAACTCTGGTAGCATTTTAACAAGAGCAGGAATTAATTCCATCATGTCAGAGAGGGGTACTGTGGAAATATAATCTGAGCCATTCTATTAGAGAGTTTAACGGAAGGAGCTATAATCCTTCCTGTTTCATCAAAGAGTGAGAAGTGATGGGAAATGTAATGAAGGCTGCAATACCTGAGAATGTGACAATAAGTACAGAAATCTACTCTTTTATCCTATCAAATGTTATAATTGGAGCTCTAACCACATAGTTATACAAGTAAGTGTTTCAGTAAAATCTGTTATCCAGGTATTTGTGCCAGATGGTGAAACAGAGGGAGCTGCTAACCATGCAGTTATGCAGGAGAGCATTACAGCGGTAATTATAAGACACATCAGTGGTGTTTCAGATTTCAGGCTTGTTGTCAGAGTACATGCATGACATCACATACAACCCTGAGATTCATTTCTCCTGAGGACGCGGCAGAATTACCACTAATCACTAATTGGTAGTGCAAAAAATAAACTGTGCACAGTGTAAACATGTAAACAATTAAAAGAACTGTAAACAGATAATGAATGTAAACAAACTGATGGTACAATACAGAGAGAACAAAGAAAACCAATAAATTGCACAAGTAAGAGTCTTTAAATGAGTCTCTGATTGAGTTTGTCATTGAGGAGTCCAGTGGTGGAGGGGTAGCAGCTGTTCCTGAACCTGGTGGAGCGACGCTTGTGGCACCTATACCTCTTTCCTGATGGCAGCAGGAAAGAGCGTGTACTGGGTGGTGTGGGTCTTTGATGATCGCTGCTGCTCTCTGATGGTGACGTTCCCTGTAGATGTACTCAATAGTGGGGAGAGTTTTTCCTCTGATGTCCTGGGCTGTGTCCACTAACTTTGCCAGGGCTTTACACTCAGGGGTATTGGTGTCCCCATACCAGACCATAATGCACCATTTCCACCATTCCTGTAAAGAAATTTGTCAGGGTTTCTGGTGTCATGGCAAATCTCTGCAAACTCCTGAAGAAGTAGAGGCACTGACGTGCTTTCTTCACGATGCCATTGGTGTGTTAGGTCCAGGAAAGATCCTCCAAGATAGTGACTCCCAAGAACTTAAATGTGCTCACCCTCTCCACCTCTGATCCCCGAATGATCACTGGATCGTCCACCTCTGGCTTTCCTCTCCTGAAGTCAACAATCAGCTCCTGGATTTGGTGACATTGAGAAAAAGGTTGCTGTTGGTGCACCATTCAGCCAAGTTTTCAATCTCCATCCTGTATACTGACTCATCCCCTTCCTTTATACAACCCACTACCGTGGTATCGTCGGCAAATTTGTAGATGGTGTTATTGTCGTACCGAGCTACACAATCGTAGGTGTAAAGTGAGTAGAGCAGGGGACTAAGAACGCAGTCCTGTGGTGCTCCGGTACTGATGGAGATTGTGGAGGGGATGTTCTTATCAATTTTCACTGATTGTGGTCTGGAGATGAAGAAATCGAAGATCCAATTACATTGTGGGGTGTTGAGTCCCAGGTCTTAGATTTTTGAGGGGATGATGGTTTTAATTGCCAAACTGTAGTTCAGGTATTCCAGAGCTTTGTGTAGAGCCAGTGAGATGGCCTCCACCGTAGACCTGTTGCTACAATAGATGGTTTACAAAGGGAACTGTAATACTTGCAGATATAAGAATGAGTGTAACAGTGGCTGCCGTAATGGAGTGTCTATCCATTGCCAAACAAGACTGCCCGCAAATTGGAGGAACGACACCTTATATTTTGTCAGTCTACTCTCCAAGCAGACAACATTATCACCAACCTCCAAGATGCATTAAACCCCTCCCCCATGTATCTCTCTTTCCCTATTCCTCTGTCTCCTTTCCTCCAGAACCCTACCACCTTTCATTTCCTCTCCTATCAGAGAGCAACCCCTCCCCTTTCACATCTCAGCTTTTTTCTCTTCTACTCTCCCATCCATATCTAAAGATTGCCACTCATCTGTTACCCTGGGCTCCTCCCTTCTTTTCTCTTCACACATCCCACCCCCCCACCCCCCTCAGTTCTTTATGCAAGCGCCTGCCTGTCTTTTCCTTGATGAAGAGCTCAGGCCTGAAATGTTGGTTACTCTTTACTTCCTATAGATGTAGTATGACTTAGAACCATAGACCATTACAGCACAGAAAAACAGGCCATTTGACCCTTCTGGACTGTGCTGACCAATAAACCTAGCTTGTCCCACTGACCCACTCTCAACCCATAACTCTCCAGAACACTCCTGCCCATGTATTTATCCAATTCATTTTTAAAACTCAAGATTGAATCTGCATTCACTATATCAGATGGCAGCTCATCCCACATTCCCACCAATCTTTGAGTGAAAATCTTTCCCCTCATGTTCCCCTTCTACCTCTCTCCTTTCAGCCTAAGGCTATGACCTCTCTTATCTATCTCCCCCAATCTAAGTGGAAACATCCTACTCACATCTACTCTGTCTATACCCCTCATAATCTTAAATCTCTATCAAATCTCCCCATCTCCTTCTTTGTTCCAGGGAGTATAATCCTAACCCGTTTAATCTTTCCTGGTAACTCAACCCCTGAAGACCGGGCAACATCTTTGTAAATCCTTTCTGCACTCTCTCAGTTTTATTGATATCTTTCCTACTGCTGGTGACCAGAGCTGCACAATATTCTAGGTGTGGCCTCACCAATGACTTGAATAACTTCAACATAGCATCCAAACTTCTATACTCAATGCTTCGATTTATAAAGGCTAAGCTGCCAGAAGTTTTCTTTACAATCCTATCCACATGCGATGTCACCGCAGGGAACAATGTATCTGTGTTCCCAGATCCCTTTGCTCATCCGCACTCCTCAATACCCAACCATTTACTGTGTACGTCCCACCCTGATTCGCTCTTCCAAAGTGCAACCCCTCACACTTATCTGTATTAAATTCCATCAGCCATTTCCTGGCCCAGTTTCCCAGCTGGTACAGATCCCTCTTCAAGCTTTGAAAATCTTCCTCGCAGTCCACAACACCTCAATCTTAGCGTCATCAGCAAACCTGCTGATCCAATTCACCAAGTTGTCGTCCTGGTCATTTATATAGATAACAAACAATAATGGTCCCAACACAGATCCCTGAGACACACCACTCTACACAGACCTCCAGTCTGAGAAGCAACCATCCACCACCACTTTCTGTTTTCTTCCAGCAAGCCCATTTTTAATCCAGTTTGCGACCTCTCTATGTATACCTAGTGTCCTAATCTTCTGAACCAACATCTCATGTGGAACCTTATAAAAGGGCTTACTAAAGTACATATAGACAACATCCACATCCTCATCAACCTTCTTGGTAACTTTCTCAAAAAAATCTCTACAAGCTTTGTTAAACACAGCCTTCCACACACAAATCCATGCTGACTGTCCTTAATCAGCTGATGAAGGTCCAAATAACTATCCTTCAAATAATTTACATACTACTGGCATCAGGCTCACTGGTTTACTCTTGGTGCTCTTCTTAAACAGCGGGACAACATGAACTCCCCTCCAATCCTCTGGCACCTCCCCTGTGACTAAGGATATTTTGAATATATCCACCAGGGGCCCTGCGATTTCAGCACTTGACTCCCTCAAGGTGCGGGGAAATATCATATCCGGTCCAGGGAACTTGTCTACCTTTATTCATTGCAAGGCAGCAAGCACCTCCTTCTCCTTAAACTCCACATGTTCCATGACACTTCTATTTGTTTCCCTTCCATCCTCATTCACTATACCAGTTTCCTTATGTGCAAAAAAAATTGTTTAAGATCTCCCCATTTCACAAGGCTCCACACATAGTTGACCACTCTGATTTTCTAGGGGTCCAATTTCATCCCTTACTTGCTGAATTTGTCCAGCATATTTAAATATTGCAGTAGCAGCTGTAATCTGGGCTATTACATTAGAGAGAGGAAGGGAGTATAGTCCATGGCGTAATATCAAATGGTTAGATTCTTGCTGTCAGATGCTCATGGAGGAACTGATAACCTTGCACTGTAGCCTTTCCAAAATCAAACACTGCAGATGTTTGACACCAGAAAAAAAAGCTCAGGTCACAACAAGATCCACATGGGCAGAAAAGTAGCTGATGTCTCATGTCATACTCTTTCCTCGAAGCATGGAAATGTAAAGATGAATTATGTTTGAAGATGTAAAGAGTATGGAAGCATGGAGAAGAGGTGCCTGCTCCACAAATGCTCTGACTTCACATCCTCCTGCACTGCTTCCTCCAACACTCCATTCCCTTCTCCCAATTTCTATCTCCAGAGGGAGCGACTTCAGCATCTCCAGGCACTTTGGGCAGAGGCAATCAATTCTATTCAACCTCTTCTTTATCCTCCCCGAAGCCTTAACATTTCTGCTCTTTTGTAAAGGTTTAAAGGACACACAAGTGAAGGAGGCTGCGGTCTCAGGAGGCCTGTTCAACTATTTATTCAGTTCATGCCTGAGCCTATTCTGCCAACCCAAGAAACCTATATTGCTTCATGCTTCAAGATCTATCAATACCAGTTCTCAATTACTATGTCTGAACAGTCAATTCCCAACCTCCAACAAGGATGTTCTACCCTCATTCCTCATAACCAACCCCTTACCCCTTGGATTTTTGTTCATACCTTGATGAAGGGCTCAAGCCCGAAACGTTGGTTGTGTATCTTTACCTTTGCTACCTGAACTACACAGTTTGACCCGTTGAGCTCCATTGTGATTTTATTTCAATTGCGGTGTCTGCAGACTTTCATGTTCTACCCTTATCCCTTGGTCTTGATTCTGCAGCCAAAGGAAACAACCTCCCAGCATGAATCTTATCAGTGTCCATGATCCTCCATCATTCTCCTTTCCTCCAGAGAATGTGAGGTAAACTTACGCAACTTCTCACCATAACAGACCAGGGTGCTCCTCGGGTACAGAGATTAAAAACTGGATGAAGTATTCCGATGTCATTGCAGTAAAAAATTCTCACTCGCTCACACTTTGCAATATTTATTTTCAAATAATTTTTGAAATGTAATTTTTCAAATGTAACAACGCTACTTGTAACAATTATTAACATTATCCAGCTTCTCCCTTGCAAAGCATAATCTGGATAAATTATAAATTGTCATGTATTCATTTTCTACTCTACTTGCCATCACTTTTCCCCAGGAGCTTCACAGTCCAAACCTGCTTTCATCTTTTTAGCTCGCCATCCTGTCAGCCTTGTATCACCAGAAAATACTGCTGATCATTCATTAAATAATTCTCCATCCACGCTAAATCATAACCTCCATTTGCTTTCACATTTTGGGTAACCTGCTCTCCTAAATCTCCAATGATTTGTCAAACAAGATGTTCCTTTTCATGAATCTGTCCAGACTTTGCCAAATCAGTTCAATTGAAGTCCAATGTCACATATACTGAGGTACAGTGAAAAAGTTTGTTTTGTGTGCTGACCAGCAAGTCAACTCACACATAATCATGGCAAATAAAACAGTAAAGAGTACAGTCGTGGACCTTGTTCCTGATGGGAAGAGGGGAAAGAGAGTGTAGCCGGGGTGAGACAATTCCTTTAACTTGTTGGCTGGTTTTCTGAGGCAGCGGCAAGTGGAGATAGAGTTAATGGAGGGGAGGGGGTATTTGCGTGACGGTCTGAACTGTGTTCACAGCCCTCTGCAGTTCCTTGGGGTCTTGGGCCATTAGTGGCAATTATGACATTGTGGCCATTAGTGAAACTTGGCTGCAGGAGGGGCAGGTCTGACAGGTCAATGTTCGGGGCTTCCGTTGTGTCAGAAGTGATAGAATTGTGGGGGGGGTGGTGGGAAATGAAAGGGGGAGGAGTTGCATTGCTCATCAGGGAAAATATCATAGCTGTGCTCAGGCAGGACAGACCAGAGGCCTCATCCACTGAGGCTATATGGATAGAGTTGAGGAACAGGAAAGATGTGACCACGCTCAGAGGGTTGTACTATACTCCACCCAATAATCAACAAGAATTGGAGGAGCAAATCTGTAGAGAGAGAGCAGACAGCAGCAGGAAACATAAGGTAGGCGATTTTAACTTTCCACATACTTACTGGGACTCCCATACTATATGGCTTGGAGTTTGCCATCAGTTTCAAGTTCATTATGGAGAAAGATAGGTCTGGGCCTTGGGTTGAGATTCTAAATTGGAGAAAGGCCAATTTGGAGGAAATAAGAAAGGATCTAGAATGCGTGGATTGGGATAAGTTGTTTTTAGGCAAGGACATGTGAGGTAAGTGGAGGGCCTTCAAAGGTGAATTTTGAGATTAGAGTTTGTATGTTCCTGTCAGGCTTAAAGGCAAACTTAGCTGGCAGAGAGAACCTTGTTATCAAGGGATATTGGGGATCAGGTTCGGAAGGTGTATAACAGGTATAGGCAACTATGGAGTATAAAAAATGCAAGAAAAACCTCAAGAATGAATTCATGTAGACTAAAAGGTTGCTTTGGCCAATAATGCGATGGAAAATTCTAAGGGTTTCTACAGGTATATTAAGAACAAAATTGGTCCCCTTTATGATCAGAATGGTTGGTTATGTATGGAGCCAAAAGAGATGGGAGAGATCTTAAATGATTTTTTTCCATCAGTATTCACTCAGGAAACTGGCATGAAATCGTGGAAAGTAAGGAAAACAAGCAAAGAGGTCATAGAACTGAGCCAGATTAAAGAGCTGCTTGCTGATTAATGCAAATAAAGGTGGTTAAATCCATGGGGCCTGACAAGATATTCCCTTGGATCTTGAGGGAGGCTGTAGGGGCTTTAGCAGAAATCTTTAAAATGCCCTTTGTCACAGGTCTGGTGCTGGAGGATTGGAGGGGGGCTCATGCTATTCCGTGGTTTAAAAAAGGCTCCAAAAATAACCCTGGAAATTATAGGCTGGTGAGCTTGACATTAGTAGTTGGTAAATTATTGGAAGGTGTTCTAAGAGATTGGCTATACAATTATTGGCTAGCCAATAGTCCACATGGCTTTGTGCAAGAAGATTACAAGGAAAGTTGATGGAAAAAAAGGCTGTGGATGTTGTCTACATGTTCTTTAGAAATGCCCTTGACAAGGTCCCACACAGGAGGTTAGTCAGGAAAGTCCAGTCGTTAGGTATTCATTGTGAAGTAGTGAACTGGATTCAACAATGGCTGGACAGAAGTAAAAGAGTAGTGGTGAATGATTTCTTCTCAGACTGGAGGCCTGTGACTAGTGCTATGACTCAAGGATCGGTGCTGGAACCATTGTTGATTGTCATCTGTATCAATGATCTGGATGATAATGTGGTAAATTAGATCAGCAAGTTTGCAGATGGAACTAAGATTGGAGGTGTTGTGGACAGTGAAGAAGATTTTCAAAACTTGCAGGGGGATCTGGCCCAGTGGGAAAAATGGGCTGAAAAATGACAGATGGAATTTAATGCAGACAAGTGTGAGGTGTTGCATTTTGGAAGGACAAACCAAGAAATGCTATACATGGTAAATGGTAGGGCACTGAGGAGTGCGATAGAACAGAGGGATCTGGGAATGCAGACACATAATTGCCTGAAAGTGGCATCACAGGTTGATAGGGTTGTAAAGAGACCCTTTGGCATATTGGCCTTCAGAAATCAAAGTATTGAATATAGGAGTTGGGATGTTATGGTAAAGTTGTACAATACATTGGTGGTCAAATTTGGTGTATTGTGTGCAGTTTTTGTCACCTAACTACAGGAAAGATATCAATAAGATAGAAAGAGTGCAGAGAAGATTTACTAGGATGTTGACCAGACTTCAGGAACTGAGTTACAGGGAAAGGTTAAACAGGTTAGGACTTTTTTCACTGGAGCATAGAAGAACGAGGGGAGATTTGATAGAGGTATTTAAAATTATGAGGTGGACAGACAGTGTAAATATAAGTAGGCTCTTTCCACTGAGGGTAGGTGAGAAACAAAACAGCAGATATGGGTGAAGGGTGAAAGGGGAAATATTAAGGGGGAACATGAGGGCAAACTTCTTCACACAGAGAGTGGTGGGTGTGTTGAATGTGCTGCCAGCTGAAGTAGTGAATGCAGGGTCGATTTTAACATTTAAGAAGAATTTGGACAGGTACATGGATGGGGGAGGTATGGAGGGCTATGGACTGGCTGCAGGTCAGTGGGACTAAGCAGAATATTAGTTCGGCACAGACTAGAAGGGCCAAAGGGGCCTGTTTTTGTGCTGTAATGTTCTAGTGTTTGATTGAAGGAGCAGTTCCGATATCACACAGTGATACACCATGACAACAATGTGCAACTGTTAAAATGAATGATGGTTAATAATGGGGCTGAAATTCAACATTCCTGGAGTTTTAAAACTGATATCCTAAGGTTCTTAAATAAATGGTGGGAGCAGTGGATTTTATATTTCCAAACCCCTGAATGCTATAGATGTAATTCAACTGTGAAACAAGAAAGCAGGGAACAAGTGAGTAACAAGAGATCAGTTGGCCTAATATTGCAGCATGGAATTTGCAAGAATCCAACACTATGCGAGGGAGCATTTGGCAAACTTATGATTCACTCCCCTGTCCTCATCAATTGTGCTGAGGTGAAAGTAAGTAGTCATCTTTAAGTTCTTAGACATAACTATCTGTTCCAATCCATCTGCATTGATGTGGCAGCCAAGAAAGCTTACCAATGCTTCCACATCCTCCATTGCTTCATACATTTTCATCATGTCATTGTTAGCAATGGCATGGTAGCAAAATAGACATCCCTGCTGCCTTAGCTCCAGGGAGTCCGTTTGATCCTGCCCTCAAGCAATGCTTGTGTCAAGTTAGTATGCATGAGTTTCTTCCAGGTGCTCCAATTTCCTTCAGAATCCCAAAGACATGCTGACAGATTAATTGGCTGCTGTAAATTGTCCCTTGGGCTAGGTAATTTGGGGGAAAAAAAATCAAAAGATGTGTAGACGGGCGTGTGTATAAGGGAGAATTAGTTGCAGGGTTACAGGGAAATATAGGAAGGAGGAAATGTGAGTGATGAGGGATGGTCTGCTGGAGGACAGCATGGGTTGGATGGCTCAAGAGGCCTCCTTCTGTGCCATAAGTAGGTAACTATTTCCTAATACTTAACATGTGCATGATATCAGATATATACAATACGTAAGCACTTCATTCATGGGAGTTAACACAAGTTCTAGCCTCTTAACGTACAATGATGTGAGGGCCTTAAACTATGGCCATGAGGTGGCAATCTTGCCACGTCTGCGCCTTACTTTAACATCGGGTCCTTGATACATAGTTGTAGACCTTAGATGATGCCGGTTGCATCACTGCACCTTGCACTTTGCACATGCACTTTGCATGGGGAAAACACTGAGTTTCGTGCTGACTGACAGAAATGTTTTCCACTGAGCTGTGTTTTCCTGCAACTGTTAATTTCTGTCTCACTGGGAACAGTCCCCTTGAACTCCTTGGTGTTTCCTGAAGGAGCAAAGTGTAGAGAACATCATCCCCCATGCTCCAAAACGAAGACCCGTCAGGGGCAATATGATGATTGAGGCTGGAAAGAGCATAGCTGACTTGGCAGATGGAGACAATTTGACCTCGTTCATTGAGGTGCCTTTGCCATCCGGCATGGGCAATCGCGTCTCTCTATCCATCATGGTCTCTGACCCTCTGAATTGTAGTTGTCTCCCCTGTTTCTAACCATGATGTTAATCCATCTATCATTTTCATTCCCTGTCTGCCTCTGCTTCTTTTTCCTTCCAGCTTTCCAGTCGTAACTAAATGCTCTAATGTATCTCTTCATATGATGTGTCCAAAGAATTTTGATTGCTGTTTTCTGATTCTTTTAAGTAATGACCGTTTTGTTTTTGTTCTCTCTAGAATTTCTTTGTTTGTTATCCTGTCTGTATATGATCTGTAATGCATTCTTCTGAGAAACCACATCTCTGCTGCATTGATTCTTTTTTCCATGGCATTGGTGATGATCCATGACTTGCTCGCAGCCATACACCAATGTAGGAAGAATGTAGCAGCTGAGAGTTCGAAGGCGGACGTCAATTGCTATTTTCTTGTTCGTTAGGATGTTTCTCATTTCTAAAAATGCTGTTCTAGCCATGGCTATTCTTGCTTTTGTGTCTATTGTGCATTTGGCATCAGATGTTACCCATGATCCAAGGTACTTGAAGTTGTGAACTTGTTTCAGGATTTCATTTCCCAATATGATCCTTAAATTTGGAATATCAGGTTTCTTTGATATTCCCATTTCTTCAGTTTTCTTTTTGTTTAAAGTTAGGCCGAGTCTTTTGCTCTCTATGTTGATGGTAGATGCTAATTTCTGTAAATTTACTTCACTGTTTGCTATCAGTACTGCATCATCTGCATAGCAGAGGCTGTTGATATTGTATCCTCCTATCCTTGACCTTGTATCATGTTCCGCTGTCGGAAAGAATGGATTTGAATGACATTAGGGTGTTATTTCTGGGCACTGTTAAATTCAGGGGTTACTTTTATTTTTGTCATTGTTGAAATTGGAAGGGGAGTAAGGAAAATGGATGAGAGGGACACCTATGTCAGACCACTGTACATTGGCCATGCCACTGCTATCAACAAAATAAACTCATCCCCAAACTCCATCACCTCAGCGCCCATCTCTGCAATTGGATTGATGATTTCCTGTCCTGAAATCAGAGGATCGGTGACAGCACCTCCTCCACGATCATTCATAACACCGGGGCACAGCAAGGTTGAGTACTCGCTCCCCTACTGCATTCCCAGTACATTTGTTACCATGAGGCCAAACAGCGTTCCAACTCTGCAGATGATACCACTTGCAGGAATGAACTGAAGCCTTCTAATTGAAGTATGTCCCTCTGAGCTTTTCTCATCAGTTCATCTGGCTGCATTAACTGTGCTTATTGCCTTCTGTCCAATGCCCATACCTCCTTGCTGATAGATCAGAGAGAAGCCTCAACGCATCCAATAGAAGGAAGGGGGAGAGAGAAAAAATAGCAAGACACTCGAGCAGCCATTGTTGGCACAGAAGGGTCAGACTGATATGTCTCCCTTTGTAGCCTCCCTGAGCTTGTTGGTTTCAAACAAGTCCTAAGCCATCCTTGGGGAAAGAACAAGCTCCAGCTTTGTAAGTTAATCTTATCCAGAGCCAGAAAGTATGCAAAAAAAAAATCACTCGATATGGTAACCATGCATCCACAGTATTGAAATGAATGGCATCGAAAGCAAAAAAAGGTTGATAATGAAAAAAACAAATAAATAAAAGTGGAGAGAGAAGGTAATAATTCTGCCATTTGATGAATGTTTATATTTCATTGGACTTTTGAACTTTATCCTCTTCCAGGAGCTTGCTCATACTGTACGCAGAGGTGTTCAAAATCTGGGGATGGTCGGTAGCTTTATAGAAGATGGATAGGCCATTCTACCTCTTGTAGCTGCTCTCCTATTCAATGAGATAGTGGCTGATCCTTTACTTCAGCACCCCTGTCCTTCACTAACCCTATATCCTTCATCTCCTTCTTACCCAAAGGTCTTCCATTCGCCGTCCTGAATATCCTTAGTGAACGAATCTCCACTACCCTCAGGTAGAGAATTCCAATGTGATGTCTCTACTTGCACTCAAATACTCTTGGATTAAAGGCGAGCATACATTTTGTCTTTCTAATTGCTTGCTGTAGCTGGATGTTAACTCTCAGTGACCTGTAGATGTTTTGGACATCATTATTGTTCAATCTCTCTGCTTTTCCAAAACTTATTATTAGAAACATAGACCACACAGTTTTCCCACTATTTTCCAGCTGACATGCTCTTCTTTCATGTGGCCTGTCCAGATTTTCCTGACACCCCTCTGCATTGTCCTCACAACCCAATCTACAATGACCTTATCTCCCACACTGACAATAAGCTGGAATGGATTTAAAACTGCTTGTGCATGGATACATCTCAAAAAATTCATATGTGGAAACAGAATTTAGTGGTGATCTACCCTTACCTGAATTGAGACATCTCTAAAAGTTAAATTAATGATTGATTCAACGACAGCCTTTCTCACTCAAAGGTAAAAGCTTAACACTGGGCGACCCACAGTTAAACCACAAGCAATCTGGTGATGCATGGCACCTGCAAATTCTGCGCCCAAATGCAGTTCTTTTAAGACCAATGTCTGCTGATTGTCCAGATTTTCCTTAGCTATTACAGTGCCAGTGGCCTGGATTTGAATCCAGCGCTGACTGCACGGAGATTGTATGTTCTCCCCATATAGGCGTGGGTTTCCCCCATATCCTTCAGTTTCCTCCCACCCTTCAAGATTGTTGGAGAGGGTGCAAAAGAGATTTACTAGGATGATTCCCAGAATGCAAAGGCTAACGTACGAGGAGCGTTTGACCGCTCTTGGGTTGTATTCATTGGAGTATAGGAGATTGAGAGGAGATCTCATAGAGGCTATTCGTATTTTGAAAGGTTTAGATAGGGTGGATGCGGGTAAGATGTTTTTCTTGGTGGGTGAATCGAGGTCAAGGGGTCATAGTCTGAAAATTTGAGGCTATCCATATAAAACAGAGATTAGGAAGAACTTCTTTAGCCAGAGGGCCGTGGATCTGTGGAACTCACTGCCGCATACAGCAGTGGAAGCCAGATCACTGGGAGTATTTAAACAGGAAATAGACAAGTATCTCATTAGTGAGGGCATCAAGGGATATGGGGTAAAGGTCAGAAATTGGAACTAGTGTCGAGTAGCTTAGTGTAAATTTACAGAACAGACTCAGTGAACCTAGTGGCCTGCTTCTGTTCCTTTCTCTTATGAGATGTGTGGAGTTGGAGGTTAATTTGGGTGTAATTGGGTGGTGTGGGTTTCAATGGCTGGAATCGGCTTCAGCTCTGCTGTAAATATTAAAAAATTAAAACTAAATCTTTGAGAAAGGTTCACACTTGAGAATTCCTGCCTTGCTTACGTAGGAATTCATCCTGATTTAAAAAAATATATATGTACTTGAGATAAACAAGATGCTGGAAAACTGGAGCAATGTACAAAATACTGGACGAATTCAACGGGCAACACAGCGCCCGATGAAAGAAATAGATCTATTGTTTTCTATCTGACCCATTAGGTTTCTCCAGCACGTAGTTCATTGCTGACTTTTTAAAAAAAATCTATCTGGGACCTTGTAAGAAACTTGTCTTTGTCTGCAGCTGTTGCTCTCCACCATTTCCAGGATGGCTTCTATATCTCTTCCCTGAAGACAGAGGAAATGTGCTTAATATCTGTTATTTCCTTTATAATTTCTCCTGCCCCAGTCTGTATTGGACCCACTTGGATTTCTATGGCTTTTTCAAATATCAGTAGGTGCTTTTCCTGTTTAATGTTTTCCTGATGGACCAGCCTCATATTCTACTTTCTCTCTCCTTGGCCCACTTCTGTCATTATTATGCTCATCCTGTCAGTCCCCAGAATCAAGAAGTTTTCACTGCTGTCAATTTACTGTTGCTGTTCTGTGCAGTTCCTGAAAACACTGACTGTGACTGGAGATTTGGGACAAGTCTCCTTGATAGTGCATGAAGTTTTATCGTCAGGGGAAAGTTAACCTCTTTTAATAATACGTTAGTAAAATAGCAGCACTGATATTAAAGAAAAGTTTAGTTTGAAGCAAAATTACAAGGAGGTTTGTGAGATTCATGATGTCTTGTCTCACTGTGTGCACACAAGCCAGGGGTGGTTATACAAGGAGATCTATAGAACTGTGATGAGGAGCTGGATACCTCAGGCAGTAGCTGGGTGTTAAATGGGGGCCCACTGTGTACTTGAGGAGTTCCTCTGAAATGTAGGCAGGAGTGTAAGACGCACTTCTCTGTCTTTAAGTGATTGCTGTCAATGAGAAATCTATCTGCCTTACAGCAGACAAAAGGCAATTTTGTGGAATATGACACTGTTTTTATTACATAACGATAAATTGAATCTTGAATTTTGAGTGACTGCAGCAGTTCTGGAACTCACTACCTGAAAGGGTGGTAGAGAGAGGAACTCTCCTTACAGTTACATTGGGAGCTGGGATGAACTTGAGTCATTCTTTCTCATCTGAGCTAGACATGATGGGTCCATCCATTTCTGATGGTTCTAGGATAATACTAACATGGGCATTAGGCTCAGGGGTGAACACTTGAGCCTGTTCCATTGGACCATGGGTGAGCTTGCAATTGTAACCAAGTTCCTATTTGATTCCTCAGGAAGGATGTCCAAGCTAGTGGAAGTGCAGATGGAAGAGTATAACCTGACGACTGAGAGGTCTCCGGTCAAACTGCCAATCTGGAAGCGGCTGGGGAAGAACCTCAGGAAGAACCTACTGCTGTCTCTCACAGTGTTCGGTAAGTCACCTCCAACTGTCCAACAAGGGGGCAGGCACAGAGCTCAAACAGGTACTGCTAATAATAAATCAAGGACACAAACCAATTGAGTTAAAAAGACGGGCCACTGGTAGGTCCCCATTATTGCAATGGACAGAGCAAAGGTGCTGAACGAAACAGTCTCCCAGTGTGCGTCCAGTCTCTCTGATGTAGAATAGGCCACAGTAGGAGCTTCAAATGCAGTAGATGACCCCTGCTGATTCACGAGTTCCACCACATTCCCATACTGACATGTCTGTCTATGGCCTGCCAAACCGAGACTACCAGCAAATTTGAAGAATAACCAGATGACATTAAGATTAGATTTCAGACTTCTTGTCGGAGAACGTGCATGACATCACGTACAACCCTGAGGTTCTTTTTCCTGTGGGCGTGGCAGTATTGTCACATATTGGTAGTGCAAAAATAAACTGTACACAATGTATACATGCAAACAAATAAGGAAATGTAAGCAAACTGTGGAATACAGAGTGGAAAAAGAAACAAACATTAAGTGCAAAAGTAAGAGTTCTTAAATAAGTCTCTGATTGAGTTTTTGTTGAGGAGCCTGATGGTGGAGGGGGAGCAGCTCTCCCTGAACCTGGTGGTGCCGATACTTCTTTTCTGATGGCAACAGCGAGACCAGAGCATGTGCTGGGTGGTGTTGATGCTTTTTTCGAATACTTTATTAAAAATGTTAAGCCACATTACATTCAAATTTGATCATTCATATACAAAAAAGTGTGGCATACACCAAATCTCCCTTCCCCCCCACTCCCTCCCATTCACCCCAATACTCCTACCTCTGATCCGTCTCCCTCCCTTCTACCCCCAACCTCAAAGATAGAAGAAAGAAAGGAAGGAGATAGACCCATCAGTAACATAATTAAATGCCACTGATTAGGGTAACACCACCATAACATACTGAGGAGAGTTCAAAACTTTAAACCCATATAATCCAAATAAGGGCTCCACATTTTACGATAAAAAATATAATCATCATGTAAATTATACATTATCTTTATCAATGGAATTCCTGATCTCAATTCCATCTACCATCATTGCAAACTTGTTTCAATCTCATTTTTCCTTGTAATCGTTGTACAATTTCTCGCTACAGCCAAAAAAATCTCAATTTCAAACCCAACATTCTAACATTTCCTAATAAAAATAATGTTGGTTCCATGAACAATTTAATCTTAAAAAATTTTCTCTAAAACCTTCTTAGATCACGTCCTAAAAGGTTTAATAGTGTCACATGACCAAGTAGAATGTAAAAAAGAACCTACTTCTTTATGCCACCTAAAACATAAATCTGAAGAAACTAAATTAGATCTCTTTAATTTTTCAGAAGTTAAATATAACTGATATATAAAATTATAATGAACTTATCTATATCTCACATTGACAATCTTAGTCATACTATCTTTGCATAAATTTCTTCTAATCAATTGCTATTCCTAAATCTTTTTCCCACTTTAATCTAGACATATGTAAATCTAACTTGGGCATTTTATTCTGTAATAATGAATACATTTTAGATACAATTATTTTCTTCTCGCCTTCCATAAGTAAAATTTCAAATTTTGACTGCCTTGGCAACTTTAAAGTATGTCCAAAATTATCCAATAATAAAGCTCGAACTTGGTAATATCAAAAAAAGGGAACCTTGTGGTATTTCATACTTTTCATTCATTCTTTGAAAAGAAATAAAATGACCAGCTTTGTAGCAATCTTGTAGAATCTTAATTCCTTTCTGATCCCATATTTTCAAAAATTGATTATTAAGAGTAAAAGGAAAAAGTTTAATCTGATACAAAGTTGTCTTACCTGAAATTTTCCCCTGTGCACCTATTTCCTCATTTATCATACTCCATAATTCAATTAAATGTCTCAAAATAGGTGAATTATAAATAAATAGTAATGTAGAATTCCATTTATAAATAAATTGCTCCCTTCTCACCAATTTTAATTAACTCCATATTTGCCCATACTGATGAATTTTCCAAATCAAACACTCTATTAATAAATTTCATTTGTGCTGCCTTTCAATAATTTTGAAAATTCAGTAATTGCAAACCTCCCAGATCATACCTCCAAGTTAATTTTTGTCAAGATACCCAAGCCATTTTATCTTTCTGCAGAAACTTTCTAACAATAGAATTCAAATATTTGAAAATTTTTTGAGGAATTTTACAAGGAATAGATTGAAAAAGATATTGTAGTCTAGGAAAAATATTCATCTTGATACAATTAACTCTACCTATTAATGTTATAGGTAAATCTTTCCATCTATTTAAGTCATTTTTAATTTTATGAAATAAAGATAAATAATTCAAATCTTATAAATGATCTAAATTCTTATCCAATCTATGAGATGAAAATTGATAAATTTTAGCTGACCTTTTTCAAGAATGCAATGAATTAGATGTTTCCTTTACTTATAGAGAAGTTATAGAAACACTTAAATCAATGCCTAATGGGAAATTCCCTGGTGAAGATAGATTTACATCTGAATTTTATAAAAAAAATCTTGACTTATTAATGCCTCTATTAACAAGCAACAGATCACTACATTTACATTAACAAGCAATTCTTTACCAGATTCTTTTTTTTTTTTCAGGCAATTATCACTGTTGTTCTCAAGAAAGACAGAAATCCTTTAAACACTGGATCATATAGACCTATTTCTTTATTAAATGTTGATTATAACATTACATCTAAGGTTCTAGCAAATAGATTATCAAATTACTTACCAGGTTTAATTCATTTTGATCAAGCTGGATTTATTGAAAATCATTATTCTGCAGATAATATTGCAAAATTAATAGTTTTATTCATATTTCTCAGGAGGAATCCAACTTACCAATAGTCTTATCATTAAATCCTGAAAAGGCATTCGATAGGGCAGAGTGGAATTTTTTGTTTAAAATACTGAAAAAATTTAGGTTTGGACCAATGTTTATTAGTTGGAGTGAATCTTTATATAGAAACCCTTCCACCAGAGTGGTAATGAATGGCCAAATATCATCGTCTTTTTTATTAAAAAGGTTTACTAGACAAGGCTGCCCTTTGTCTCTGGCACTGTTTGCATTAGCTATTGAACCTTTGACTTAATTGATAAGACAAGATAATAATATTAAAGTGAAATCTGATAAGTATAAGATCTATTTATTTGCTGATGATGTTTTGATTTATTTAAGAGAACCCCCAAAATTCTTTAAAATCATTCTATGAAAGATTGAAACAATACGGTGCAATATCAGGTTATAAAATTAATTGGGAGAAAAGTGACATTTTGTCATTGACTGATGTGGATTATACTGATTGAAAGAAGATAGCCCAATTTAAATGGACAGATCAAATTAAATGGGTATTAGATTGTGTGGATCCTTAATGATTGCTGCTGCTTTCCGATGGAGATTGTGGGGGAGATGTTTTTACCAGTCCTCACTGATTGTGGTCTAGAGGTGAGGAAAGCAAGACACATTGAGGTGTTGAGTACCAGGTTTTGGAGTTTTCTGATCAGTTTTGAGAGTTTGATGGTGTTAAATGCCAAACTGTAGTCAATAAAGAGCATCCTGATGAATGCATCTTTACTGTCCAGGTGCTCCAGGGCTTTGTGTAGAGCCTGTGAGGTGGCATCCGCCGTAGACCTGTTGCTACGATAGGTGAATTGGAATGGATCCATGTCGCCGCTCAGACAGGAGCTGATATGCTTCAACACCAGCCTTTCAAAACACTTCATCACTGTTGATGTGAATGCCACTTAGTCATTTAGGCAGGTTACCACAATCTTCTTGGGCACCGGAGCAATTGATGCCTGTTTGAAACAGGTGGGTACCATGCTCTGTCGGAGTGAGATGTTGAAGATGTCCATGAATATATTGGTAAGTTGGTCAGCACAAATTTTTAATACTCAGCTGGGTACTCATCCGTCCAGATTGGATGCTTTCCTCAAATTCACTCTCCTGAATGCAGCCCACACGTCATTCTCAGATACGGACAGGAAAGAATCATCAGGGGATATGAAGGTGTACAGTGGTGGTTCTTTCTTGTTCTTGTGGTTGAATCGGGTGTAGAAGGCGTTGAGTTTATCTGCCAGTGGCTTTTCCATCTTCTACTGCACCAGATTTTGTTTTGTAGCAGGTTATATCATTTAGGCCCTGCCACAGCTGGCAGGTATTCCTCATGGTTTCCATTTTTGTCCAGAAACTCCAATTTTCCCGGGAGATGGCTTTCCACAGGTCATACCTGGCTCCTGCTGTACTGAGCTGGATTTCTGGACTTCAATGTCTGTGATCTGGCTCTTAGCAGGTTCCAGATTTCACTGTTCATCCAGGACTTCTGGTTGGGAAAAACCTGAAGTGATTGGGTGGGGACACACTCATCCACAGCTGTTTTGACAAAGTCTGTGATAGCCTCGGTGTAATCGTTCAGATCCTCAGCTGAGTCTTTGAACACCTCTCAAACTGCAGAATCGAGAAAGTCCTGTAACCGTTCTTCAGCCTCCTCTGTGATCGATTGTGCTGGGACCTTAGGAACAGCAGGTTACATGCTGGTGGTAGCTGGGCAGGGTTTTCCTGAGACAGGCCTGGTTAAAGTCTCCAACTAAGGGTGGGCTGTCTCTTGTTCACTGACCACAACATCCACTTCTCCAATTTCTATTAGGCCCCTCCTAACTCTCTCTATTTACCTATCCCTGTCTCCTTTCCACCAGTTCCCCACCCCCTTCCCTCTCTATTCAGAGAGGAGTGCTATTCCCTCCCCCTATCTCTTCTGTTCTCCTACCTATATCCACTTATGGCCTCCCTCTGCCCCTTCTTCCCTCCCCTCCTCTCCTCCCCACCCCCCCCCCACCATTTTATTCAGGTACTTGCTTTTTGCTCACAAAAAAGAGCTCAGACCCACATCGTTGGTTCCACCCCTTCGCTTCCAACAGGCGCTACGTGACCTGCTGAGTTTTTCCAGAAGAGCAAGATTTATGATGTGTTAAAACTTGTGGAAACGCAACTTACATGTTTCACAATCTTAAATTCCCTGGTCTTTTGCATTTGCAGATTCAGTTCAATTGACTTCAGTTTTATATCAATAAAATCAGATCAAACGTAAATTTTACTCCTATAGTTATATTTGGGGCAAGGATAAACTGGATGAAGAGAAAAGGCAGAATGAGGCTGTAACTTGTTTTTAATAAATTAAACAAAATTGAAACATGGGGTTTAATTGAAGAGTAACTGAAGCATCGATGTAAGTCTATATTTTTCAACCATTAATTCATGGGTTATTTAAGCCGATCTGGCTTGACCAGCATTTCTGTCTTTTTTTTCCTGAGAAGGGGATTGGTGAGATGATGAGCCACTGCAGTCCTTCTGGTGAAGATGCTATTAGGGAGGGAGTCCTGAGGACCAGTGATAAGTTTTCAACTGCAGTTGGTGGGTGATTTGTGAGGGAAACCTGAAGGCGGTGATGTTTCCGTGTCCCTGCTTGGCGGTAGAGGTCATACATTTGGTGGAGGGTGTTCTCAAAACCTGAGTGAGTCGCCCAGTACATCCCACAGGCTACCGTGATCTACAAATGGTTTAGGCGCATGAATGGGTGACAATGCAGGTGTCCAGTCCTATAGCTTATCAAAGTTAATATTGTGAGAAGCTCTCTATGTGACGTTGGAGACACATTCATCCAGGCAAGCTGGCTGTGGCTTGTTGAAGGTGGGAAGACGCTGGGATTTCTGGGAAGTGAATAAGGGTACCCTGCTTCAGACCTGATCCTTGCAACCACAATGTGTCTGGGACTGGCCCAATTAAGGGGAAGAGTCAGCCATTATGATGGTGATTTCAGGGACACTCCAGGACATGGGTCAATGTGAGGGATGGTGACTATTTAATTTCCTTCCAGATTGCAATTTGCTGGATACATTTCATTGGTGGCGTTCAGTCAGATTTGGATACCAGCACCTCCATCTCTCTATCCTCTAAAATGTGTCAGCTTCAGGGGCACACCTTCCCTCTGGAACTCCCTCTCCAGCCCACTGCCCTGAAGCCTAGCACTTTGGCACCTCTCCCTCCCCTCTTCTTCTGTACCTTCATGCCACCATCAGAGGGTTTACTAAGGAGTTTGTTCTCAACAGGATGTCCCTGTGGACTAATCTCCCCATCTTCTCCCTGCAGGAGTGATATTCGGAGCATTTTCTGGAGGTTTGCTGCGATACGCTGGCCAACTACACCCCGACATCGTCATGATCATAGCATTCCCAGGAGACATTCTCATGAGGATGCTGAAGATGCTCATTCTTCCTTTGATCATCTCCAGTTTAATTACAGGTGAGAACAATGGCCGCCTTCCCCTTGGACAAGCGCACACACACTTAAAACCATCAGTACTACATGCAGAGAAAATGCATTACAAGAAAAACAAATGTTCTCAGGCCTTGCAAATGGAGATTGGAGATACACTGAACCTTGTAGATCATGTGCTATCAGGATATCATGACATCATATGAGGAGAAATGTGACCAGCATGGAGCACGGTACCTCAAAGGGTCTATCAAGGCACTTGAGGCATAGAGTTGTCTAGGATGGAAACAAGCCTTCTAACCCAACTTGAGGGGATGCAGTTGCTTAGAGACGAGAGAAGGTTTGGGGGAGATTTAATAGACTTATCTATTGAATCTGAGGGGCTACATTTTGAAGGGATTTGATGGAAAAGGAGATGCTTCCACTGGCATTGATGGTGACCCAAGGATGCACATTAAAACCAATTGGCAAGGCCACACTATTTTGACCTCAATGTTTGAGTCACTATCGAGGGTGGATTCGGTACAACTTGACTCGTGATAGTAAGAGCAGAAGCAAAGCTTTTTCTCCCTAGAATGGCAATGGTATGTGGAAATTTAATAGAGCCGTCAAAAACAATAAAGAATAATAAGAGGATACAGTGGCAGAAGGATCACTTGAACCATATGTTGAGATAAGTGCCGGAGATGAGGGAGAACACCTTGGTCTCAGAGAGTTTTCATGACCTGTGAGTACTTTTAATAATAACCTTTAAAATGTATAATATCCAAACAAGAGAACATTTATGGGGCTATAATAAAAGGAAATGAATGGCATAAAAGAAGAGCTAGCACAAACCTGATTGGCTGAATGGTTTCATTTTACTTCAGTCAATGACTGTATCCTTAATTTTTCCATAACACACCCACCTACACACACACCCACCTATACACACACCCACATATACACACCTACACACCCCCACCCACACACCCCCACCCACACACACCCCCACCTATACACACACACACCCCCATACACACACACACACACACACACACACACACTGTAGTTATCTTTCCTAGAAACGGAATCATTCAGCACGGAAACAACCATTCAACCACTTCTAACCCATCAAATCCCATTGTAGTCTCCCCACATCCCTCCTCCCAATTCTACCACTCACCTACACACTGGGGGCAATTTATAATGGTCAGTTTACCCACCCAACCTCACATCTTTGAGATGTTGGCGGAAAACAGAGAACCCGGAGAAAAACCCACGAGACCACAGAGAGAGAGCGTGCACACGCCTGAAGTATGTTTTCAGGAGTTGTGCGCATCTTTATTAATAAGGATGGGGGGGCGGGGGGGAAATGACTGGACGTTGTTGCCCAGGAGTTGTGCACAGTATATAACAGCGGTCCTTTGGTATGAATGTGCTATTTCAAAGGTGTGCTTTTTACCATTCACGAGGTCTGTCCGGTCTTGATGCTAAGGCCAGTGGGCGTCTGGGGACCAGAGCCATGGTGTACTACATGTCCACCACCATCATCGCAGCTGTGCTGGGTGTGATCCTCGTGTTGGCTATTCACCCGGGAGATCCTGCACTGAAGTTGCAGCTGGGAGAAGGGAAGAAGAACGATGAGGTTTCCAGCCTGGATGCCTTCCTGGATCTCATCCGAAACCTCTTTCCTGAAAACCTGGTGCAAGCCTGTTTTCAGCAGGTAAGAAACTGGCAATATGTTTTGGAAAAGCAAAAAAAAACCCAGCAATCTTTTGTTGCTGACACTTTAACAGGCCAGACAGCGTCTGTGGAGAGAGTTAATATTTCAGGATGATGACTACATCAGAGCTAGGAATAATAGGAGGGGCAGTCCTGACTGTTACGAACCCAGAGGACCCCAAAACCCAGCAGCAATAGATATTCACCAAGACAAATGGTTACTTAAACAAAAGTTACTTATAATTATCTTTAAACATGAAAACAGAATCACACTTTAACTTATCACTATTGAATTAACTAACCTAACTTAATCCCCTTCTAATTCTAAGCGCACGTGTATGTAATGTGTGTGTGTGCAAGTTCAGAAAAGTTCTTTGATTCACAGTCCAATCTCACTTCTCATTCCTCCAAGTTCACTGGTTGCAGGCAATTCTTATACTGTGCACAGAATTTAACATTTATAAAATTCACCAGGCTTTAGTGCTTGAAAGGTAAATGGTTACTGCTCAGGACGGTTCTTGTCAGTTTTCAGAGAGAGATTTGTTGCTCGTTGGACACCCACAACTGATTCCTTTTTAATCAGCCACTTCAATCTCTTGCTGATGAAACTTGCCCCTCAGGGTTCTCCAGATGATAACCTCTTTCTTTCAGGTCACCACAGAATGCCTTTCTGTTTCCCTTATTCCAAGTGAAACATTAGGCGGCCAGTCCTCTCCTCTTGCGTGAACCACAAGGGCTTTGACCAGGCTAAACCCCATCTTCCAAATGGGGTTTTCCACAAGCTTGCCAGCTTGTCCTGTTCCAGTCCCAGCTGCTGCTGCTGACTGTAAAACTGCAGAGCTGATCTCTGTGTGTGTGTGTCTCTTTCTTTCTTTCTCTCTCTTTCTCTCTCTCTCTCTCTCCCCCAAAGAGAAAACCTGTTTGACTCTCTCTGCTTGCAAAACCACATGATCCTTCTAGATCAGCAAGTTCCTATCCAGACAGTCTGCAGCTCTGACAAGTTCTTTCATCTGTTGTCTTTTGTAAACAACAATCCATTAGTGAAGTCTCTTGGGCACTCTCCAAAGTTTTTGCAAAGGCTGTTGGCCCCTACATGTCTATCATGAGCAGAGCTCCAGCATTTTAAATAAGATTCTGTTTTAAAGTATTTGTATGTGGCCTACACTAAAAAAAACCTAGCCCAATTTATCTCCCAAAAAACATATCTATATTCTGTCACAAGACAAAAAGAGTATCTATGTTTGAGTAAAGATGAAGAGGAACTAAATAATTTGTGTTGCAGACTGGGCGAAGATGGTGAAAGCTTAATACTCCTAGCTGATTTGTTTGTAAATGAATAATAAATATTCATTTGTCGGGGGGGGGGGGGGGGGGGAGGGTAGCTGCATGGTTCTAAGCCCCTGTGATGGGAAAGGATGCTGTTGAGAGCTGGAATGCAGATAGTGGAAATGATAAGCCAGGAGGCATTTAATGAGGCAAAAAGGATTCAGGTACCATTGTCTTCAGGGAGAGGCAGAGACGACTGAAGGTGTAAGAAGGTTGGGTTTGTTTTCATTCTGAACTCCTGTAAGCCTCTTGGTCAAATTAAGTTCCAATCTCCACTCTTGATAAATAGGAAAAGGCTATTCTGCAGTGCAGGTAAACTCCAGCCAATTATAGGCTGCAAATATAGATTCCTGGAATGAAATTACAGAGCAAGAGTGGCACAGCTGCCTCATCGCTTCAGTGACTCGAGACCTATTCTGATCTCGGACGCTGTCCGTGTGAAGTTTGCATGTTTTCCCTGTGACAGCATGGGTTTCCTCCAGATGCTCCACATCTCCGTGAAATACAAGTTGGTAGGTTAATTAACTGCTACAAATTGAGTCTATAGAATGTAGAAGAGAGGTAGAATGACCTCTGCGGGAGTTGGGAATTGATATCAAATGTGGGGAGAATAAAGAGGGATTAGGGTAATTTGCTTGAGGAAATGCTGCCCTCCTGAGCTCGCCTGAAAACAGCATCATCTCTGAACAGGTCCCAGCCTCCCTGAGCAATGGGTCTGAATCTCTCCAATTCTTCGAATCCATCAGCACCAGGCTTTTTTTGGATCTGGAATATGGTCAATTAGTTGTCCCTTAACTATCCCCCCCCCCCCACCCATAGATACAGACGGTCATCAAGAAAGTGGAGAAACCCCTTGAGAATCAGAGCGTTACCAACGTTTCGGACATCATGCTGGATGCAGTGAATGAAACCCTGGGACCATCGGAAGGGCCCAGCTACACCATCACAAAGCACTTGCAATTCAAGGACGGGATGAATGTGCTGGGTAAGGTCATCTCAACGTTCATGCTTCCGTACGTAACAGCAGGCCAGAAGTGTTAGCTAGGAGGATATTCACCTTAGTCCTGAGCTGTCTGTGCAGGCAAGCTCCTCTACCCTGTCCATAGTCCAGGATCTGTCATGCACCATGCACGGAGCAACTTGGGTACATCAGCATCCCTTCGTCGCTGCTCCCGGAGGTGAGGATACTCGTTTACTTCTTGGGGTAGCAACAGTGAGAAAGACACAGACATTAATATGCCATTTTCAGTGTGAAGGGAGATATGATGGACCCCAATACCTCTGTAAACCCTTGTATTGAGGTAGGTCAGTGACCTATTCACAAGCAGGATACTTGGCTGTGGTTCCTTGCTCTTGCTGTCCGTTTCCAAGTTACGTTGACTGTTCTTTTCTCTGTGATGATGTTCCATGTGCTCACTACCCTCTGCATGAAGGAAGTGCCCTTCAGGTCCTTTTAAACTTTCCCCTCTCACTTTAAGCTTATTAAAAAAAAATTTGGACAGGTACATGGATAGGGAAGGTTTGGGGAGATTTGGGATAAATGAAGCCAAATAGGATCAGTTCAGGTGGGTACCTTGGTTGGTGTGGGCAAGTTGAGCTGAAGGGCCTGGCTCAGTAGTGTAGACACTAACCCGGTGTTGCTCTGTGAGCACTCTCTGACCCAGCTTTCAGCCCCCACTGCTCCTGTGTGAGTCATGTTTGTGTTTGATCTCACTCCTGTGATTGATTTTGGCCTCTTTCCTCATTGAGGGGTGCGGGTGGAGATCAGCTATGTACGTGGCGGGCATTATTGGGATTGCACATCGGTGCCCGCTGACGACTTACTCATCCAGTCTCACCATATTGCAGGTGTGATTGGGTTCTTCATTGCTTTTGGTATCGCCATGGGGAAAATGGGGGAGAGGGCGCAGTTGATGGTGGAATTCTTCAACATCCTCAACGAGATCGTCATGAAGCTGGTGATAATGATCATGTGGTAAGACTCATAGCCGCCCAACCTGTGGCCACTGACTCTCCTCTCCCTCACGTCCTGTATCCTCTGAAGTTGAAGGCGTTTAAAGAGATATTTGCTTTCCTTTTTTATTATTGACAGCCAAGATATAACAGTGGGTTAAGTAATTTCTGATATTCATTAGCCACTAAGGAGAGAGTCCAATGTTTAAATCCAGTTAGTGTTACATTTGATCGAATTTTCCAATCAGGAGGATCTTGTCAAACTGGAGAACTTGGGAGCAGATGAGGGAGAATAAATGAATGCAGGAAAGAGAATTGATAGAGGTTGAGGGTGCATGGTGTAATGAGGCACACAACTACCAGCACCGCAATAGGGTGGATCTATTTCACTATGGCATAGCAGGAAGCCATTTGATCCATTGATCCTGTGCTAGCTCACAGACTAACTACATCCTTCTGCTCACTTTCTTTGTCACCTACCTTCTCTGCATTCTGGTTGAGTTGTGTGAATGATTTCTAAGCATTGGCCATATTACCTGAATTAAAACTGGAGGTCAGTACCATTTATTCACACTAGGCACTGAAACTATCTGGAATGCCTGCCTCTCACTGATGACCCTACTGTCCCTCTTCAATCTGAAATTGACAGATGCTTACGGTATGTGATGCAAAGTGGAGAAAGGGAAGCAAGGTACCCATGAATCTTAATCTAATTAAATGGCAAAATGGGGTCCCTGATCTTCCTTCAGGTTGCCATCCCAACTAAGTGTACAAATAAGCCTCAGGCAGACATAGCCCAACTGATTCTCATCGAACTTTAAAAGTGTCCTCCACAAATCCTACCTGACACCATCCGCAGGCTGATCTCAGCCCAGTCATGAGGGCTCATTGTCTGGGACTGGTTAAGAAACTGGTACTGAGGTAACAGCCATCTTATCATTTGTCTTTGAATTTAAATTTTTTATTTAGTCATATAGCCCGGTTACAGGCCATTTTTGGCCCATGAGTCCGTGCCGCCCAATTTACACCCAATTAACCTCTACCTCCGGTGCGTTTTGAATGGTGGGAGGAAACCGGAGCCCCCAGGGAAAACCCACACAGACACGGGGAGAACATATAAACTCCTTTGAACCCCAATCCCAATCGCTGACACTGTAAAGGCGTTGCAATAACCACTACACCAACCGTGCCACTCTAAATACCAGAGGAAAGACACAACTGCAAATCGACCTTCAAAAGTAGAGGGCATAAATTAGGGAAGAATCTCCAAAGCAGATACTGTACGACAATTATAATGTTAAATTTTCATCAGAAAAATGATGGTTAAATTAGCAAAGCACATCTCTCTCTCTCCCTACATATATATATATATTTATATATGTACCCTTCTCTCTATCCCTCTCTCCTTCCTCATAGTCTCCTTTTAGTCCTTCTTTCTAACTCTCTCCATCTTCAATTTGCTAACTGGCCAAACAGATCCGTGGCAGATGCCATTTCAGTGACTCTCCACTCAGCCCTGGAACGTCTGCATACCAAGGATACCTATGTTAGACCACTGTTCATGTTCTACTGCTCCATGGTTGTTCTCAAACTTCAGGATCTATGCCAAATGACCCCCTCTGCAACTGGCTCCATGACTTCTTGTCCAAAAGGATGTAAATCAGTGAAGATGGGTGACAACATCTCCTCCACGATCACACTCAACACCAGCACTCGTCAGGGATGTGTACTCAGTCCCTACTATACACCCATGTCACGAATGTACAGCTAAATAGCGTTCAAACTCCAGCTTCAAATTTGCCAATGCACCAAACTAGTGGGTTGGGTATCAGAAGCCCTTTTCCACTGGCATCCCAGTTAATTGGCTGTGCAGTGTCCCGGGACAGGAAGCCCTTTGGGCCACCCCTAACTGAACACACTCATCCCCAGGGATCGGAGTGTTCTACCTTCAACTGGCAATGGGTGACTTTCTGCTGTCCCTTTTCCACTGGTTTTATCAGCACGCTGGCGTTGGCAAATGCTGGAGATGTGAGTAGGGGTAAAGGGGGTTAATCCCTGGTGTGAAATGGCATTTGACGCTGGTGTTCAGACAGTGTTCCTTTCCACTGGACCCTGTCCTAGTAAGTTTCCAGTTAATTCCTGGGACAGGGTGCCAGTGGAAAAGGGGCTAATGATGGAATACAGGAAAGAGATTGAAAGTCTAGAGGCATGGTTCCAAGATAACAACCTCTCTCTCAACATCAATAACTCAAAGGAGATGAGCGCTGACTTCAGGAGAAGGGGTAGTGTCCACACTCTTCTTCTTTGGCTTGGCTTCGCGGATGAATATTAATGGAGGGGTAATGTCCACGTCAGCTGCAGGCTCGATTGTGGCTGACGTGTCCGATGCGGGACAGGCAGACACGGTTGCAGCGGTTGCAGGGGAAAATTGGTTGGTTGGGGTTGGGTGTTGGGTTTTTCCTCCTTTGTCTTTTGTCAGTGAGGTGGGCTCTGCAGTTTTCTTCAAAGGAGGTTGCTGCCCGCCGAACTGTGAGGCGCCAAGATGCACGGTTTGAGCGATATCAGCCCACTGGCGGTGGTCAATGTGGCAGGCACCAAGAGATTTCTTTAGGCAGTCCTTGTACCTCTTCTTTGGTGCACCTCTGTCACGGTGGCCAGTGGAGAGCTCGCCATATAACACGATCTTGGGAAGGCGATGGTCCTCCATTCTGGAGACGTGACCCACCCAGCTCAGCTGGATCTTCAGCAGCGTGGACTCGATGCTGTCGGCCTCTGCCATCTCGAGTACTTCGATGTTAGGGATGAAGGCGCTCCAATGAATGTTGAGGATGGAGCGGAGACAACGCTGGTGGAAGCGTTCTAGGAGCCGTAGGTGATGCCGGTAGAGGACCCATGATTCAGAGCCGAACAGGAGTGTGGGTATGACAATGGCTCTGTATACGCTTATCTTTGTGAGGTTTTTCAGTTGGTTGTTTTTCCAGACTCTTTTGTGTAGTCTTCCAAAGGCGCTATTTGCCTTGGCGAGTCTGTTGTCTATCTCGTTGTCGATCCTTGCATCTGATGAAATGGTGCAGCCAAGATAGGTAAACTGGTTGACCGTTTTGAGTTTTGTGTGCCCGATGGAGATGTGGGGGGTCTGGTAGTCATGGTGGGGATCTGGCTGATGGAGGACCTCCATTTTCTTCAGGCTGACTTCCAGGCCAAACATTTTGGCAGTTTCCGCAAAACAGGACGTCAAGCGCTGAAGAGCTGGCTCTGAATGGGCAACTAAAGCGGCATCATCTGCAAAGAGTAGTTCACGGACAAGTTTCTCTTGTGTCTTGGTGTGAGCTTGCAGGCGCTTCAGATAGAAGAGACTGCCATCCGTGCGGTACTAGATGTAAACAGTGTCTTCATTGTTGAGGTCTTTCATGGCTTGGTTCAGCATCATGCTGAAGAAGATTGAAAAGAGGGTTGGTGCGAGAACACAGCCTTGCTTCACGCCATTGTTAATGGAGAAGGGTTCAGAGAGCTCATTGCTGTATCTGTCCACACTACTGTCAACATTAATAATGCTGAAGTGGAAAGAGAAGATAGCTTCAAGTTCTCATGAACAATTATCTCCGATGATTTGACCTGGGACAAGCATATCAAAATGACAGTCATGAAAGTGCACCAATACCTCTTGGAAGAGCGTCGTTTCCCCCCGCCCCCCCACTCCATCAGAAATGTTTACAGGTGCACCATCGAAACCACCATTGCTGGGTGCTTCACAGAGCAAGACGAGAGCTGCTCTGACAGAAATGAATGCAACTCAAAACATAACGTAAACTTCCAACCCCTCTATAAACTCTGTTTACATCTGCTTCAGCCTAGGAAAGGCAGCCAATGCACCGAAGGATCCATCACACCCCGGAGATACTCTCTTCTCCCTCATCCCATTGGGGAGAAGGCTCATGTGTGTGAAAACACACCCCAACAGGTTTGAGGACAGTTTCCACAGCTGCCCTGGTCCTGAATGAACCCCACAGTGGTGCTCTCCTGCTGCCCTTACTTGGTGTCAATTGATCTTCCTTTTCATTGTAATCCTACACTCTGTAAATTGTGCTCTGTTATAGTTACCTGTAGGACTGCTTGCAGAAGAATCCTTCTCACCAGACTAGCGGAGCATTTTGTGCTAAATTAACTGAAGCTTCTTTCTTTTTCTTCCCCTTTCTTGCTTTCCAGCCTTCCTCTCTCTCACTCTCTCTGGCTCGTGCCCTTTCTCTCATACACACTCTATACTCTATCTGTCTCACTCGCTCTCTTTCACTTTCTCAGCCTACACTCTAATGCCAGTACATTTCACAGAAGCCACTTTTATACTGCAAAACCGTAGTATTCCTGTAGATATGACCCGACTTAGGAAGGCGGCTTGCATGTTCACACAGAACTGAGAAAAGTCAGCTCCATAAGTGAAAGACACTCCACCGCTGATGCTACGATGGATAAATCTAGACCCCACCCCCCCATTGCGATTCTTTCACACAGCACTTGAAAGGTGGATAGAACCCAGCTTTCAAGCTCGGTGTAAAAGGGGCTTGAGATTACGTTCCCTCAGGGCATGCTTGGTCAATGTTGGACCACTACCCAGCCCTGTCAATGTTAAAAAGGCTAGCCCCTACCGCATGTTAACAAGCAAAGGGTGCCAGTGAAGTAAACGCCACACACACACAGAGGTCAGCATTGAACCTGGAACCCTGGAGCTGTGAGGCAGCAGGTCAACCTGCTGAGCCACTTTTGCCTCCAAGTATCAGGAGCTTCGTGAAATAATCAACCTACTATCTGGCAGATGGGTTCTGGTCTAAAATCCACTAACCCCTATTTCCAAAGGGCAGGCACCAGCATAAAAATGTGGCTGCACCCAGGCTCTAGAAGCCATTATTTACATACTGGCCTACCTGGTGTGAGCTGGCAGAGAGGTTAGAAACCAGGCCACCGGGAAAAACTCCCACTCTCCCTCCCCAATATTCATTTCTCACCCAAGCCTGTCACTTACTGAAGGTTAATGGTCCACTCCTCCCTCCATATCTCATCGCCTTCTCCATGGACAAGATGAAGAAGTAGCAACAATGACCAGCAGTCATAGGATTATGTTGCAAGCAACATCATTCCTGGAAATCCAGGGACCCTGCACACGCTCAAAAGCAGATGGATTAAAGCCTCTTGCGGACCCGCATTCAAAACAGGTTTCATGTGATAGACCCCACCTCAAACACACAGCTGCCCCATCTAGATGTGTCAAAGCTGGTCAGCGCATGCCCCACGCCCAGAGCAGTACTCAAATGAAGTTCCTCTCTAACCCTAATATTTCTTTTGTGTTCTTAAGGTACTCACCCCTGGGTATCGCCTGCCTGATCTGTGGGAAGATTGTGGCCATAAAGGACTTGGAGGTGGTGGCCAGGCAACTGGGCATGTACATGGTGACAGTAATCACTGGCCTGATCATCCACGGAGGCATCATTTTGCCACTGATGTACTTTGTGATAACCAGGAGGAATCCCTTCTCCTTCCTAGCAGGCATTTTCCAGGCTTGGATCACTGCCCTCGGGACAGCATCTAGGTATATTCCCAATTGAGACTTCATCTGTCTGCTTCAGGGAGTGGAGAGAAATGTATCAATCCCAGGTTCCTTGGCTCACACCAAGTTTGAACCCATAAATCGCCAGGAGCAGAATTAGGCCATTTGGCCAATCGTGTCTGCTCCGCCATTCGAGTAACACCAGATGTGTTTTTTTCAACTCAACCCCATTCTCCTGCCTTCTCCCTGTAACCTTTGACAAACTCACTAATCAAGAACCTATCAATCTCCACTTCAAGTCCACCAGTGGCTTGGCTTTCATAGCCGTCTGTGGCACAAATTCCACAGATTAATCGCCCTCTGACTCAAGAAATTTCTCCTCATCCTTTTATTCTGAGGCTGTGCCCTCCAGAAACATCAGTTCTGCGTCCATTCTGTCCAGCCCTTTTGATATTCGGAAGGCTTTGATGAAATCCCCCTCATCCATCTAAACTCCAGCGAGTTTAGGCCTAGAGTCCCACATCTATTTGACAGATTCAATGTCCTCAGTGAGGGGAAGGAAAGATGCCAAGAGCACATTTAAGGAGGGCTCAATACTCCCAGAATCAACAGGAATTTGCAAATAACCTTCCGTACACGGAAATGTCACAGGAGCTTTAATGAAATATCATTGCCTGGAAAAAATTACAACATTGCATATCTTTGAAATTGAAAATCAATCTCACCCAGGGTCAAAAGTTCCAGTGCCCACTTCTACATTCTCTTGGAAATTTCTAGAAGCTTGATGACATTCCTGGGTAGCTAACTCCCCTACTGTTGGAAGTTCCAGAGTTAAAGTCTTAGCCACACGTGGATGAAGGGAGGAGGGATTGGAGGATCTCAAGGCTCATGGTGCTGGGATAGGCGGCAAAGGGGAGGGGATGGGAGTGGAATGGAGGATGGAGAGCAGGGGAGGGATGCAGTGGGGAGAGGGATTAAGGAGTGGGAGCAGGGGGGAGGGAGCAGCAGGGGTGACGTGCAGTGGAGTAGAGGTGGGAGAGGAAGCGGGGGATGGGAACAGAGAGAGATGGAAGGGAAGGAGGCAGGATGGGCAGGGGGAGGAGGAAGAGCTAGGAGCTGGCTAGAAGGCAGTTGCGGGAGGAAGGGAGGGAGGAGGGATGGGAGTAGTGGAGGAGGAGGAGGAGGGAATGGGTAGGGCAGTGAAGAGGGAAGGAGGAGGGGATTGGCAGGTGAGGTAGGAAGGGAAGGAGGGAATGGGCAGGTGAGGGAAGAGGAAAGGAAATGGAGGGAGGAGGAGGGGGCTGGAGTCAAGGAAGGAGGAGAAGGTGGGCAGAGGTGAAGTAGGGAGATGTAATCATTGAGGAAGATGGACGTCCAGGCAATCAGGAAGATGACACCCTGTGTTACGTTTTCCAGTGCTGGGACCCTGCCTGTTACTTTCCGCTGTCTGGAGGAGAACCTGGGGATTGACAAACGAGTGACCCGATTTGTTCTACCAGTGGGAGCAACCATAAACATGGATGGGACTGCTCTCTACGAGGCTGTGGCTGCCATATTCATTGCCCAGATGAATAACATCCACTTGGATGCGGGGCAGATTGTGACAGTGAGGTACGTTCCAACCCATCACTGATCTGAGCCCAACTCTCTCAACTCCCCCCCCACCCCACCCCCACTGCGTTCCTGCTGATGTCTGCACATGCAGTCAGTATCCCCCTGCAGAAAGACCATTCAAATCAATGTTCGCACTCCAATCCAATGCTTGGTCTAACTTCTCACGTGGCACTTTTGAACTGCAGCACCAGGTAGCCCTCCTGGGAGCCAGGTGCGATTGGTGGGGCAAAGGTGCTTCCAGCACCTTTTAAGCTGCAGGGGGATTCGACTCAATAAATCGCCAACCTGGGATCCCACCCCTGCGAAGACGCGTTGAATGACGTGCCACGCACTTATCGGAAACGATCTTTGGACGCTGGCTAAGTAACTCTGCTGTGCTGTGGTAACCACCGCCGTCGGGCAAATACTGCGGTCATTGAAGGTGCAGTAAGATGTTAGCACTGCGCCTTTCAGACGATGCAGCCCAGTGACACACACACGCAAGTGCTGACTGGAATAATTTTCATTTTTAAGCCACCGGTGGACGCGACCTAGTTAAGTTTAACTGGGTTCCCTGACTACCTCTGAGGTAGGTAAGAGACCCTGTGGGATTTGGACCTCGTTGACCAGGGTTGGACCCTTTCAAGCTGTTGCGTGAGTGGGCCGCTAACCGGAGAAATTGCCCAGTTAACCCCATTTTATACAGCAGCTTGAAAGGGCCCAGTGAGAACAGCAGCTCAATCTAATGTCCAGCTCCTTTGAGACAGTGAATTGGCCCAGAGTTCTTTCAGAGCACTAACATGGAATATAGAGCAGCAAAGGGGTCCAAAGCAGGAATGATCACAGATCAAAGTTTCTGATGCATTCTCGGACAGAGCAGTTACTATCAACGTTCTCCATCTGATAGGAGTGTTGCTGGAAAATGTTATTCCTTTATCAATGATTTTAATTGGCTCCTGAGAAAACTTTTGGAATATGTGGGGAGATGCCTTAGCATTGGAACACAAGAAATAGAAGCAGAAGCCCTCTATTTGACCCTTTGGGCATTCTCCATTGTTGAACAGGACAATGGCTGACCTTTCAGCTCAGCAACACTTTCCTGCCCCCATATACTTTTACCAGTGAGGAAATTCAGATTGGAATGGATTCCAAGACTGAACCCTCTGAATGACAATGCAATGCATGCTCTGTGTGTTGCACTGCAATCACAGGATCCTGTTCAACTCTCCCGAATTACAAGGCCAATGTCAAGTTCATTGGCAAGTAAGTGAAATGGAGCATTCCAAAGATTAGCCATCATTGAGTGAAAATATTTCTCCCAATCCTAGTCCTCAGGTTTTGGGAAGATGCAAGATTCCTTTTATCCCATGATACAAAAAAAATTGTTCACTCTTGTTTGTTGTAAAGGGACAAAAGGAGGTGCCACTAACCTGGAGTCCCCAACAATAAGAGAAAGGGAAGTAAAGAAAGTCCCTTCAGGGACATTGAGTGTCTGTGGATTTGCCTCCAGTGCTCAACCTCTGCAGCTGCATGGCATCCTGCCCATTCCAGCGGTGACCCCGATCTCCCACTTCCAAAGATCTTCTCCAGTAAGGAAACTGTCGGTGCCCATGGCCACTGGGACCTCTTCTCGGCTTCAGCGGATACCGGTCCCAATGGCCTGGTTCCCACAAGCCAGCCTCCGGCAGCCTGTGGCTTGCTGTGAGTCCTTTAACTTTGAAGCCCCTCGCTGCTCTGCTACCATGATCACCTTCCCCATAAGGTGCAGCAGGGGAGAGCGGTGATATTTGGGTGCTTGCATTAGTGGGGGAGTGAAGGAAATGAAGCCATACGCAGATGGTTAGACACAGTCGAACTGTGGATCATATGGACTAACTAAAACTGAGAATGGGAAGAGCTTTGAACCTGGGTTTTCCTTTCATACAAATCTTTAATTCTGAATAAAGCTTATCTTGAACTAAAATAATAGAAATGGTCAGGGTTAACTGTGCTGCGGACATATCCCTTTTGCTCCTGATCTCTGGTTTAGAGGGCATAGTGATAGGTTACTCCTGAGAGGGTCAACAAGTGAATGGGAGGGGTTGAAGCTTCGGAGATATGGACACTACTGAAACCTTAATGCATAAAATTACTGAATGACTCCAGTAAAGAGATTTCTGTGTGTTTGTTGCCAGTTTGACAGCGACCCTGGCTAGCATTGGAGCTGCCAGCATCCCCAGTGCAGGACTGGTCACCATGCTTCTGATCCTCACGGCTGTTGGCCTCCCCACGCAAGACATCAGCCTCCTCGTTGCTGTTGACTGGCTGTTGTAAGTAAAACTGTCCTTGTTGAAAATCCTTTGGGTAAGTTTCTTGCGTCTTGACTTCAGTCCCTAAACCCGGGGTGTTTTACGTGAAATAATTTTTTTTTTAAGTTGCTGCAGATGATGGAAACCTGAAATAAAACCAGAAAATGTTGGAAAAGCTCGACAGGTCAGGCAGCATCTGTGGGAAGAGTCAGCTCAGCAGCTCTCCGTTAGAACTGCGAAAGAGAGAACTATGAGTTAGTTTGGAAGGGGAATGTCTGTGATAGGATGAGTGGTAATGGTTTGTTGGGGGCAGCACATTCAGATTCTCGATCTGTGCAAAGTGTTGATAATGGTAAAGTTGGAGGGAATGAGAAAAACTGCACCAACATAGCTCATCAGGATGTTGGCTGGATTGGAGGCTTTAGTCAGTTTAAGTTCAAGGTTATTGTCACATGTACCAAGATGTGGTGATAGAGGTTCTTTTGAGAGCAGACCATTAAGACATCCCATAGGTAGCACAACACATACGATAACACAAAACTGCAGAATTACCAGGAGAGATTAGTTTGTATGGAGCGAAGGGGGGTACAATTTTACTACTTTGAGGATCATTCTGGAGTCTGATGACGGCAGTAACGGAATTTGACGTTGCCTGATCTCATACTTCCCAATCTCCCTCCTGGCAGGATGGGGGAGATTGGATGGTCTAGAGTTGTTTTCCCTGAACAGAGGAGGCTGAGGGTTGACTTAACAAAAGTAAATCAGCGTATGAGAGACGTAGAGAGCACAGACAGTGCAAATCTCGTTCCTATCTGAGAGAGTATCCAAAACAAAAGGGCACAGGTTTAAGTGCAAATGTGCTGGAGAAATTCAGCAGTCCTGTACCCAAATGTGCTGGAAATGTGTTTCTCCAGAGTATTTGTGTGTTGCACTCGATCCTGCATCTGCAGATTTTCTTGTTAACTGGCACAGGTTTAGGGAGAGAGCAAGAAGTTTTAAATGGGATCTGGGGGTATCTGATATCTGGAACTTGCTGCCAGGGGACTACATTTTGGAGGATTTTTGACAGACACTTAAATAGGCAAGGGATGGAATTAAGGTGAGACTTAATGTGAGCGGAGGGGATTAGTGAACATGGGCAAAATGGTCAGCATAGATGTGGTGAACTGAAGGGCCTGTTTCTGTGCTGTACAACTCAGTGACAATGATGAATCTAACCCAGCGGTTCTCAACCTTTTTCTTTCCACTCACATACCATTTTTGTTATCCCTATGGTATCAGTGATATGTGATTAGTAAGGGATTGCTTAAGGTGGTATCTGGGTGGGAATAAAAAGTTGGAAAACCACTCTTTTAATTGTCCCTCATTGACTCGTTATGTG
The DNA here is from genome assembly GCF_036971445.1 of Narcine bancroftii. Lineage (NCBI taxonomy): Eukaryota > Metazoa > Chordata > Chondrichthyes > Torpediniformes > Narcinidae > Narcine > Narcine bancroftii. The sequence continues at coordinate 253,941,301 of NC_091469.1, read as the reverse complement.
CACGGTTTCAGAACTCCGAAGGAAATGGGCTATTGACAATTTTTCTCAAGCAAAATATTTCAGTAACAATCGGATCGAGAGCAGTGATTCTCAACCTTCCCTTCCAACCCACATATTACCTTAAGCAATCCCTTACTAATCACATATCACTGATATCATAGGGATTAATTAAAGTAGGATGTGAGTGGGAAGGAAAAGGTTGAGAACCACTGGTCTATAATATAAACACAGACAATGCAAAGCACTTAGCAAATAGTGTACTGCTGGAGGAGGTCGGTGTATCAGACAGCATCCGGGGCAGAAATGGTCAGTCAATATTTCGGTTTGGACCCTTATTAAGATGAAGATTACAAAAGGTGCCCAGATATGTGAAGGGGAAAAACTGGTCATGGGGGTGGGAATGGATGGGCCCAGAGGTGATATAACGGAAAGTAGAGAGTTGGAGAGACAGGTAGAGAGAGGCCACTGGGAAGGTGAGATGGGGAAAATGTAAGTAGAGCAGTAGACAAAGAAGAGATGGAAACAGTGGAATCAGATAGAGGTGGTGGTGGTGGGGGGGGGAGGGGGTGTCTTACAATTGGAACAATCAATGCTCATGCTTAAAACCTGTTGTTCCTCAAGTTTATGTTTGGCCTCACCCTGTCGACGGATGAAGCTGAGGACAGACAAACATGGCTGTGTAGAAGTGGTTGGGGGAGTGTTAAAATGGTTGGCAACAGGGAGCTCGTTTAGCCCCACACACAGAGCGTAGATGCTTGGAGTTCAATGTGAACAATGGCCCAGTTAAAGAGGGCCTTCTGCAAATAAGTGCCAATTTGTGGGGAGTGGACTGGGAAAGGGAAGGTTATTATCTCTCCCTCAGTTTAAGGGCATTTAATTCTTAGAAACAAAATGCATCCACTTCATCTCTGTTCATTGCCCCATCACGAACCGTCACCCTATTCAGCAACTCCGAACCTTCAACCTCATGTCACAACACTCCTCAATGTTTCCCCACTCCAACAATGAATTCCTGAATGCAAAGCATGGCTTAGACAAGTAGGGATGGACTACAAAATTCAGGCTTTTTTTTTACCATCTTCCAGCATTTCTGTGCATTTTTATTACCCGAAACGCCGGTAATAGATCTTTACCTCCTACGGAAGTGGCAAGTCCATCTGAGTTCCTCTGGCATTTCTGGGTGTTATTATTTAAAATAAATGAGCCCAGCCTTCAAAATCAGCTCGGAAAATGGCAAAGTAAATGCAATTAATTAATTAATTAATCCTGGTCCTACATCATCACTAAGACTAGAAACAGCAAACTTTTGAGCTCAATGTTCAGATTGGGATCCGGTTTCCAGCTTTGCATTGAGACTCTACACATCAGAGTTTCGCTCGGGTCCCAATTTGAAATTTCATCTCAATTGTTACGACCCCAAAGGACCCCAAAACCCAGCAGCAATAGATATTCACCAAGACAAATGGTTACTTAAACAAAAGTTGCTTTTAATACCCGATAATCCATTAGTAACGTCTCTTGAGCACTCTTCAAAGCTCTTGCAAAAAGGTGTGAGAAGCCACTGTCTCCAGTATTTCAAATAAGATCTGCTTTAAAGTGTTTGCATGCGATCTGCTCTAACAAACTTTTCCCAATTTCTCTCCCAAAAATTTTTCTATAAACTCTGTCACACACTGCTCTGGAATTCTTCCAGATCCCAAATCAGTGGGAGAGGGGGAGGGTTTCTCAATGAAACCTATTGAATCCTGAAAGGACAGGGTAGAGAGGACATTTCTATGGTGGGGGAGGCAGGGAGCAGAGGGCACAGGCTCTGAATACAAAAGCATCCCTTTAGAGCAAGCATTTCTTAATCTAGAGGAGTGGTGAATTGATGGAATTCATTACCACAGATGACTGTGAAGGCCAGGTCATCGAGTATATTTGAGGTAGATCGGTTTTTGATTAGGAAGGAAATTGAGGGTTACAGGGAAAAGCTAGGAGAAGAGAGCTGAAAGGGATAGTAAATTAGCCATGATGGAATGGCAAGGTGGACTCATTGGACTGAATGACCTAATTCCACTCCTACTTCTTTTGATATTATGGTCTAATTGGCTGTGTTCACAGCTCGAATCATCAGCGTTCCTGCAGTTCCCTGATCAGTGTTGAGATTCAACCCCTTTTGAGTTCCCAGGTTCAACAACACTCAGTGCATCTGTATTCCCAGCTCTAAACTGCTTCTCATTTGTTTCAGGTTCAAGTATCTTGCCACAGGTACCAAGATACAGTGAGGAGGTTTGTTTTGCAAGCTGTCCAGCCAATCAACCCATACATAGCCCAGCAGCAAAACTGCAGAGTGCAGAGAGAGGCCAATGAGTACAGTGGGCCTGTAGGACAGAACATTGCAGGACAACAGATTTTCTCCCCCCCCCCCCCCAACCCCCCACAGGAGTAATAGTGAATCAGATGACTCTTTACAACAACCACCCAGTCATTTTGTAGCTGTCATAATTAATAACTAGCTTTTAAACCAACAGGTTTGTAAACAGAATTTACCTCAACTGCTTCCGACAGACTGCACAAAATAAATGGGAGGGGGCAGAAAGAGGCCCTTCAGCCCAACATGTCTCTGTTAACCAAGCTAATCCAATTTGCCTGGGATCAGCCCATATCCCTCTCAACCTTTCCTTTCCATATACCTGTCCAAATGTATTTTAGACACTTCAAATTTTCAAAGATAACAGGACTCAAGTTTCTTAAAGGGAATAAAGGAAATTGATTCTCCCCCATAATGTTGCAGGAAAGATCTTTAGAAAAATTATTAAACTATACTGCTCTAGACCCAATTGTTCCTGAAATATTTTGCTTGAGAAAAATTGTAATTGACCCATTTCCTCTGGGGTTCTGAAACCGGGCACAGAATGAGTCCATTGGGGATGATTAAAACAATGGGTTTTCCATCTTTTTTTTCCCACCCACACGCCACCTGAAGCAATCCCTGACTGATCACAGAGCACTGGTGGCACAGGGATTACTTCAAGTGGTCTGGGAGTTCAGGGGGGCAGTTTGAAAACCATTGATTTAGAATGTATTAAGACATTACATTTATTAGTGTATTTGTGGCTCTGAAGCCACTGGACATCTGGATTGGTGCAAACGAGCTGATGTCATTCCTACATTACAACAATGTCTGCACTTCCACAAAGCACTAGTATCTTCAGAGGCTATAAATGCTGGTACCTTGAGCAAATAATGGGCTGCTGGAGGAACTCAATGGGACAGGCAGATCCATGAGCAGTCAACACCTCAAGTCAAGACCTTTACGAGAAATAAATCTGTCCTTTGCCCCTCAGGTTCACACTTTGATGCCCGTTTGTTTAAGAAATAGAAGCTGTCATCTATTCAGCCCATTTTCCATGCTTCACTATTCAAAAGGGCAATTGCTGATTTTTTTTTACATTAGGGGCCATTCCCCACTGCACTAACTTTTAATCCCTTGAATTTACCACAAAAAAAATCTAACAATTTCTATTGTGGCTTTTCGGTGGACCAGATTCCAGTTGAGATGCGACCTGCCCTGTAGCCACCTCAGGCCACGATGCCGCGAGAGAAAGAGAGGCTGACCTTGTCCTTTGCCCGTCAGGGACAGGATGAGGACCTCGGTGAATGTTGTTGGGGACTCGTTCGGCGCCGGCATTGTCTTCCACCTGTCGAAAGAGGAGCTGGCGAGCATCGACGCCCAGCACGCCTTGCTCGAGGATGGAAGGTTGGCCAAGACGTCCTTCATACACGAGGGCCTGAAGACCCACTACGAGAACAGCTCAAACCAAGCCAATTACTCAGACAACATCTCCCTCCAGGCAGAAGACTCCAAGGTATACCTCACATATACAGATATTGAGACCTGCATCTAACAATGCCTCTTTGTTTACACTTTCTCCATTTCCTGCTATTTGTTTTAGTGGTTGCTCTTTACCTCAACAGTCACTGTGGCTAGAATGTTGGCAGCAGGCAAAGTGGGTGCATGCAATGTTATCTCCCACTGGTCCATTTTAGGGCCTGAATGCTTGGTTTTAAGGCCATATCACAAATGCCTGTGAAGATTCATAGGTGAAATAGATTATTTTTGTGCCGATTAATATAAATTATGCCACTAAAGTTATTAAGATGCTTTTATATCTGTCATGCTGGAGCTTCCTCATAGTATGAAAAGAGAAAAGGTAAATCTCCATGGGTGCAATAAGAGAGGCTTGTAGCCATGGGTAGTCTGGACATTGGGCCGATTCAACATTTCCTGCCTCTTGCCACTGTCGGTGGGAGGTCGCTGGTTTTTCTCTTCCTGGACTGGAGTGCATTAGCCATAAGGAGAATGACAGCTAACAGTCCAGGCAGCAGAGAAAGGAAACCCTGACCTCAGCATTGAGGCAGGAAGTAGAGGCTTTGACTGTGAATTGCGACAGAGGGTAGCGATTATGGGCAACAGGGGGCAGAATTGGAGAAGGGTGGAGTTGTGGGATGATCAGTGTGATTTGGAGGCAGGACATTCAGTGATAAGGAGGATGATGGGGAAGGGATTCTTTAGAATTAGAGCTGGATGTTGGTCAGGAGGCTTGGGTGTTGGGGTGGAGTGTTGGGTGATAGGAAGAGCTGGGTGAAGGGGGGAACAATGGGTTTATTAGTGATGGGGTGGAGGGAGTTGGGTGATTGGAAGAATTGGGTGAAGGGGGAACAATGGGGGAAATGGAGGCTGGTCATGATGAGGCTGCTAGGATTGAGTGATTGAGGCAAGGGCTACAATGTTGCCCTAGTGACGGGACATGATGAGGGAGACTTGTGGATTGTGTCCCGGAACTGAGTGATAGTCAGGAAGGGTGGGGCTGAATTTGGGAGTCTCTATGGAGATGGGGAGGGGTATTTGTTTGATGAATGGGGCTTTACATTTAAATTTTTTTAATTTAAATTTTAAATTTAGACGTTCAGCACAGAAATGGGCCATTTTGGCCCACGAGCCCTTGCTGCCCAATTGACCTACAATCCCTGGCAATTTTGAATAGTGGGAAGAATCTGATCCCTCCTTACAGACAGCGTGGAATCCGAACTCCAGTCCCGATCACTGGCACTATTACAGCGTTGCGCTCTCTGCCACGCCAACTGTGCTGCCCCAGTGAGGGCTGGAGGAGTTGGCGATTGGGGAAGGGGTTTGCCTCAGAACATGCAGGCTGATTTGGGGCTAGTGGGTAAGGCTCGGTGGCAGGGCTGAGAGAGGAACTGAGAAACATGGAAACGGCTGCCGCCGGAATCCTGTGCCACCAAAGAAAAGCTGGAGGGTTTCCAGGGTCATCTATGGGTAGAGATGGGCAGTCAACCTTTCGGATTGGGACCCTTCAATGAAGCAGAACAAAAGACAGGTGTGGTAGGGAGTCTTGATGAGAACATGGTCATGGAGACGGAGGGCCGTTGAAAGTGAGGGAAGGGAACAGTGTAAGAGAATTCCCTTCATAGAGTGATGGACACATCTTCACATTCCTTGACAATTCACGGTTGAGTAATACAATGGAGCGAGAGAGAGAGAGAGAGAGATGTGAGAGGCATCAATGAAGAAAGAGAAGATGGAGGAACTCAGCAGATCAGGCAGCATCCGTGGAGAGAAATGGTCAGTCAACGTTTTGGGTCAGGATCATTTATCAAGTTTCGACCATCTCTCTCCATGGATGCTGACTGACCCATTGATTTCTCCAGCTTCTCTTTGTTCCCCAAGAGAGGAATTACCTGCATCCCTCAGAGCACAAGCATGGATATAGAGGCCCCTTTGTCCTGTAAGACAAGTCCTCAGAACCTATGCGAGGCAAGTCAAGGCACCAGCGAGGAGTCAGTGATTGTCTGGGCTGCCTGTTAGCCTGTCTGATCTTTTGGGGTACAGGGACACCCTGTTTAAATCATGCACATCTCATTTGTTCACTAATGATGCTTGGAATGTAAATGGCTGTATTCCCACTGTCTTTTCTGTCCATTCATTTCATTTGCTGCTTATCTGTGATGTACCGATGCATGCACTCTCCTGTAACATCTCTGCTCTCTCTGTCTCCTGGGATCTGGCGTAGGAGCGTTGTGTTGGCAATCCACAAGCTGCAGGAGAAGCAGGTTGTGACATGCAGCCAAGAGGGATTCAAAGCAATGATATTTTTTTCACATAATTGAACTCAAATCCACTTCAGCTCAACTCGCCCTGAAGGCAGTTCACTCCACATCGACTGAGGGAGTTTATAACAACACTTCACATCCTTTCCCAGCCCATCCTTAGAAAATAAAATTGATTCTAAGATGTGTAGAACCCACCAATGAGTCAATTCCAGTGTTGAATTTCACAGCAAGGTTTGAGTCACTGTGCTGTAGTTTTGCCACACAGAGTCCTGTCCATTTCGACTTAACACTGGCTTACTTTTCCAAGCTGTCGAGTCCCACCCACAAAATTGACACCTGTCTGAGGAAACAGATCTCGTAAAGTGAACAATTCATAGCTCTGTGGAAGGTGGGTCAGAGATAACACAACAGTGACAAACCTTCCTCCGGCTGTTACTCATGATGTGAGTCATGAGCCAGTCACTACCCAAATATAAGGGGTGTTTCATTGAATGAATATAGTCACCAAGGTTTCAGCAAGCAGGAAGTATGCAACCTGAGCTAAAAGGCAAATTACTGGAGGAGCTGCACGAGTAAGGCAGCACCTGAAGGGAAAGGGACAGTTGATGTTTCGGCTCGAGACCCTTCATCTCATGCAGCCATGAACATACTCGTGGCCCAATCTGTGCCCGCCCTTTTGCTAGCGACATGGTCGCCTTTATTCCAAATTCTTGTGTAGCTCCAAGGTAACAACTTGGATTGGTCTAGCCCTGGCCTATTTAACCAGGGCAGTGCATGTCATTGTTTACCCTAGTTAGGGCCCTGTTCCATTCCCTGTGTTAAACTACCTCTAAGGTTTGTGCAGATGAAGAGCATCTTTGCCCAATGGTGACCATGTTGGCCAAATAAAGCTCCTGCAGGGCCCATCCTTCCCTTTCAAGATCCTCGCATTTATAAGCTTATCCTTATCTACCTTCTTGTCTCTCAGTCTCGTAGGTTGCAACACATCAACTCCATATCCTGTGTTGGTTTCTGTTTTTCCACGTGCTTATCCTTCCACATTCTGGGGTGCGGTGGGGGGGTGGGGGGAATTATGTTTCCCCAACTCTACTCTCATTCCCCAACCAATTTAGCTTTTGACCTTGCCAATAAGGAGAATAAATCCTATCTTCCATTGACCATTAACATTACCATTTTATATACATTAATTAAATCTCCCCTTCAACCTTCTCTATTCCAAAGAAAATAGCTATAGCCCAATCAACCTTTTCTCCCAGCTATAATCCCTCAGTCACCCTCATAACTCTCTCGCATCCGCTCCTGTAAAGCAATGAATGGACATTCTCTCGTTGTGGACATCCTGCTCTAAGATTCCTTACTTTGTCTAATAATAAAAGAAAAAAATCCACTTCCTTCAGGGATTGGGAGACAACCACAGAATGGTTTGGATCACTTTAACTTTCCAAGTTCAAGTTCAATTTTATTAGCATTTAATTGTATAGATACAACTAGCATGTCTCTGGTCCATGGTGTGCACACATACACACACACAAATTATATATATACATAAAATATAATATGAATAAATGTATAAATAAATTGGAATAATTTACTCATTTCGTTTATAACAGCTCCAAGGTTACAGGACACTGTTCATCAATTGTACAGCCAATGGGAAGAAGCTATTTCCCAGCCTAGCTGTCCTGATTTTGATGCTCCTTCCTGATTGTGGTAGATCAGAGATCAGGCGTGGTAGATTGCAGGGATCCTTGATAATTCTTTGAGGCTTATTTAAGCCCCCGATGAATGTCATCAATAGAGGATAAGGGAGAACCCCCCCCCCCAGTGATCTTCTCAGCCATTTTGATGATCCTTTATGTTGGCTTTTGGCCCGATGCTTTGCAACTACCGCGTACCATGCAAGGATGCACCCAGACAGGATGCTCTCAGTGGTGTTCCTGTAAAACATTGTCAAGATGGGAGATGGTAACCTTCTCTCTCTCTCTCTCTCTCTCTCTCTCTCTCTCTCTCTCTGAGACCACCACCCTCAGGAGCCCTTCATTTCCTCTCACGTGGCTCCTGTTTGCAACCTATTGTCTATTGCTTTACTCTTCAGCTAAGTTTTGGCTTCCCCGTTTATATTGGAATTAAATCAAATGTTTGTGACTCGATGAAGATAAATTACTCAAAGCTATATCATTGGTAACGCCAGAAAATAATGTCGCAGCTCAAAGGGAGATCACCTGAGTTTTCCAGCTGCTTGCTTAGTAAATATTCTTTCTAAAAGCTTAAGAAACAGGAGCAGAAGTCGGCCATTTGGCCCACCATCCTCCCGTGCCAATCAACAAGATCGTGGCTGATCTAGCTGTGGACTCAGCTTCACTTGCCCACTCGTTTCCCAAAACCCTTCATTCTCCTGCTAGAATATAGAACATTGCAGCACAGTACAGCCCCTTCAGCCCAGGATGTTGCGCTGACCTATGTAAACCTACTCCACAACAAGGTTTTTTCCCGCTGCCTCATACCCATAACCCTCTATTTATTTTCCATCCATGTGCCTGTCTCAGATACTTTTGAATGTCTCAATTGTACCAGCCTTCACCACCACCCCTGCCAATGCATTCCAGGCGCCCACCAATCTGAGTTAAAAAAACTCACCCCTGTCATCTCCCCTGAACTTTCCCTCCACACTCCTTAAACTGATGCCCTCTGGTATTTGCTGTTGTTGCCCCAAGAATAAGATGTGGTTCAATAGTGCCATGCAGAGAAGATATTCATCTGTGATCTTGTTCAGTTTTTTCGACTTTCAGTGTGGCAGCCTCTACTGCTTCCCAGGGCAGAGAATTTCCCACATTTACTACTCTCTGGGAAAAGCAGTTCCTCCTCACCTCTTTCTTAAATCTTCTCCCATGAATCCTGAGGCTCTATCCTTTAGTCTCGTCTCAACTATCAATGGAAACAACCTCCCTGCTTTTAGCTTATCTATCATAATTTTATATGTTCCTCTAAAGTATGTATCCTTCTAAACACCTTTGAGTATAGCGCCAGACAACTCAATCTCTCCTCATAGGTTAACCCCCGGAATCAACTTGGTGAACTTCCTCTGCACCGCCTTCAAAGCCAGTAAGTACATCCTTTCTCAAGCTAGGAAACCAGAACTGTGTACAGTAATCCAGGTGCCCTGCATGTCCCAGCAGAACCTCCCTGCATGGTTGCAGCTTAACCTCCCTGCACAGTGGCAGCAGAACCTCCCTGCATGGTTGCAGCTTAACCTCCCTGCACAGTGACAGCGGAACCTCCCTGCACAGTGGCAGCGGAACCTCCCTGTACAGTGGCAGCGGAACCTCCCTGTACAGTGGCAGCAGAACCTCCCTGTACAGTGGCAGCAGAATCTCCCTGCACAGTGGCAGCGGAACCTCCCTGCACAGTGGCCATTGAACCTCCTTGCACCGTTGCAACAGAACCTTCCTGCTCTTCAATTCAATCCCTCCAGCAGCGAAGGCCAACATCGCTTCTTACTGCACCTGCAAACTAACTTTTTACGATTCACATACAAGCAACGTACACATTCTTTCCCAAGACGTTGGCTGGCCTGTCGGGTCTGTTGGCTCATTAGGTGAGAATCATGAAGCAGCAGAGCTCATGGGTCCTTGACAGCTGGAACCTCGTGGGTGAAAAGACATGAAGGTAAGAAGTAGGAGGTAAAAGGTATCATGGAGTGAGGTGGATTTGAGTTCCTTTGAAGAGTGGTTCTAAGGGATGATGAAAGGAGAGGAGACCTTGAAACCTGAGCAGTCTCTTTGGCTTTGGGTGTGGGTGATAATAACAATTCATTCATCTCTCCATTCCTAACCAAGCATTGGGAGAGATGGGACTGGTTCAACCATCATCGTCCATGTTATACTGTTACCCAAAATCACATTTACCCTTGTCGTTTTTCTATTGAAATGAGGGCAGGCAGCTATTTGACCATCGGGCCTACTTCTCTGCAATGCACCCATTCTGATACAAGGCACCACTGATGGGTGAATCCAGTCTATCCTTGCCCCAATGCTTTGAGTTTGTCTTCATTCCCTTGGCTTTCATTCCCCGCACTTTGCGCTGTCTCCTGTGCCTAAGCTCCCTTGAATTAGACTTCCCTCATAATTATTTCCAGGTGACCTTGGCCAAAAACGGCACGGCTGCCGACTACACAATTGTTGAGGAGGAACCTCGGGACCGGGAGAGCTGAGGAGAGTGGGATCACCTGATCCCATCACCCACAAGCCCCACTTCCCCTCCCTCACCACCCCTCCGCCCTCCAAACCCCCAGCCCCGAAGCTCGCTTCTGCTGAAACCGTTCGTCCGACAGGAAACAAGCAAACCATAACATGTCAGAAAATATATATATATATTCTTTTCGTACTTCTATGTAAGTGTGATTAGTGCAAGGTCCGAGTAGTGAGCTGGTGAATGGGACACCTAGGGTTTGCCAGTTACCGTGCAGTTCTGTACAGGTCCGCACATTCGATCAGGAACAAGGGAAGGAGAACGGAAGGAAGGATGAAGGAAATTTGCAAAACTAAGCACAAGACTCTGCAACCAGCCCCCACATGGTGTATGTGCCTCACCCATTACCCTTTGCCTTGGCTGACAGCAACCTGGGTTGCTCATGTTGCAAGGGAAGATAATTATATTGTTCTACATCTGGGTTTCAACCCTTTCTGTTTGCTCTGTAAGTCTTGCTAGGCAGATAACTCTCACCTAAAGTGGTTAGCACAAGCCAATCTCAGGGAGGTGACCTGGTCTGATGCGCAATGATGAGATCTGATGAGATCTGCGTGCATTTGTCCAGCGACATTGTGGAGCAAGCAGTGCCCCCAAGCAGATCCCTCGCCTTGTGGTCTGGGGAGTGTGTCTCAGCACCACCAGCAAATGCTAAGGGCTTCCTTGCAGATCACTCGGCAATGACCCAAACGGGCAGCAGGGGGGCAGTAGGGGCAGAAAGGGTGAAGGCAGCACCAACACCACTCAGCCTGGCTCCTTGCACCTTTTTCGGCCTTAGGACGGTGCAGACACCCTTTCCATCCCAGATGTCATAAGTCAGAGGCCATGGGATGGGAAGGGTTTGAGTATGGGGTGAGAGTGAGGGACGATTTGCACCAGCTTCCGAGAGCCTCCCAGTGATGACACAGTTATCTGAGAGGTGCTCCCCCTCCTTTCCTTTTCACCTGATGGTCCAGTGATCCTCCTCTACCCTTTGGGAACCTGGAACTGCGTGATAGGGCTGGGGTCTCTCACATGAAGTATACCTGAACCTCACTAAGAATGGAAGCTTCTGAGATGTTCATGGCTAAGGTGGGGAGTTTCAAAGTGACCCCTGAGCAACCTTTCAAACGACCTTGCTCAAACATTGCAAGTTCAAGTCACCAGCAAGACAGGGTTCTCAACAGACCCCATTAGTGAGTTGTTCAAACAGTAATCCCAGCAGCATCAAAGAGACCTTGGTTCCAGGTCCACACTGATTCCAATCTTGCATGTGTCTTATTTAAAAAGGTGCCAAATTCACTTCCAAATGGCTGGTAGCAGCTTAGCCCACCTGGTATCTATTCTATACTTGGTGACCCAGTTCATCTAAGGTTTGAGTTATCCAACCAGGTTGGAGGAGCAGGGAAGAGGTGAATCCTTTGTTGACCTTGAACCCACCCCACGCCTCATCCCTTGTAATGGCAACAGCCAACATATAAAAGATGTGGCCCTTGACCCGGGAGAGGATAAAGGTGCCATTCTCAGCTGTGAATTTTTTTTTTAAGGAGGTTCATCCACAACTGGCATTGAATAAATAATCTCTGTACACAATGCATTGCCCAGACACTGCCTTCGACATCAGCACCAAGGATACGCTCGATTTTTCTCTCTACCAATCTAATGTCTTAAAGTTCACAAGAGTGCCAAATGATTCCCAAAGTCCCAGGGGCCCGGTTGGAATACGAGGGAGGGCATTTGGCTTTGGACTGTCTTCTACTGACATCATTGGTCAATGTAGACTCAAGGATCCCAGAAGCAGACACCCTCTGAGCATGTTAACAAGTTCATGTGCAGGGGGTGGATTGTGAATTTTTCTTTAAAAGATCATTCAATTGTGTAACAGGCATGATTATATTACAATCTGTGCAATTAGATTTCAAAGCCCTCTGCTGAGAGATTTCGCAGATGGAAGAACCTCCCGGATATCAATCCTTGAAGCAAATTGGAATTTGCCTTCAGGATCCAGTTGGTTCACGCTGTTCAGCGTTAACTGGTTTTCTACTTTCTCAGAGTGTCTCCTTGAGCTGTTGTATTACTGTGGACTATTATTAAATTTTGTATTTGTGTCTAACGTAAAACTTTGCATGATATTTAGTGCACATACTACTTTGAAGCAATCGGGCGATATTGGGTGTTAATTGTTCTTAGTTTTTAATGACAGAAAATTTTATACATTCATGTAACATTTTAACTTAAAAGTTCCAAATCCCTAAAAGAACTTGGCATGCCTTTTGATAGTAACGTTTTGCAGTTGTAGGAATGTATGCGTGGGTGTGCGCATTTGTATGTATGTGTGCATGCATGAGTGTGTGCGTGTCATTAAAAACCGCTAACAGGTCCAAAAAATGCAGTGCATTGGGAAGATGAGGAGGCCTGCTGTGAAGTGATGTCAGGCTAGACAATGAGGATTCAAGAGACAGAATGACGTGAAGATCTTCGACGCATGTCCAGAATTATCCCCACTCCAACTCACAGTCCAACGTGTTTGGCAAAAATTCTGCTGCACGGCCATAAGCAAGAACCATATGTTAGCTGAGCTCGACCGGGGAAGGGATTGGTTGCTGAGTATGAATTGGAGGGTTAATATTTTTGGAGCAGGAGTGAGAATGTTTGAAATCAAATAAATTGCCACACAGGTTGAAATTATCCAGTAAAAGAGAAGCATGTAGTGGTCGGGTTGGTGGGGGGGAGGGGAAGGGAGGGTGAGTGCTCCATTCAGATGCACTGCTCTTCTAGAAGGTGATACTTTCACCCCCATCACGCATCACCCAACCCCACCCCATCACCGACTCCTCTGATATTCAACTTTGGAGAAGTTCAACAAGCTCCAGTCGCTGAGAATCTGAAATGAAAGCAAAGATTACTGGAAACCCTCAGCAAATCAGCCAGCAAAATATCCCTGCAAGTCATGAAGGTGTTGTTCTGGTGTTTGTCACCCCCGGTGGTCCAGACCAGTTAAAGATGTTCAGAGTTTAGATCATGGGTTTGGTTTCTCATTCATTTCTATGCAGGGATCAGAAGGTCCAAGTGTTTCCATTCCTGGTGTCAGACACCTCATTGGGCGTCCACTGGAGGAGTTTCCATAGCAATCTTCAGGTGAAGTATCTTGCTGGGCTGACCCACAGACCTCCTTATTTCAAGGCAAGTGATGTGATGCTCGGTGTGATCTTACAAATTCTGAGGGAGCTTCAGAAGTCAGCAGTCCAGTTGGGACCCTCCCTTCTACTCAACAGCCAGTTGCCCCCAATCCAATTAGAGTTCTCTTACGTCGGTGTCCTCAGATGATAGTGAGGGGAGGAGATCCTCCTTCAGGGATTCACCTGTCTCGGGATATGACCGGTTTAGACCTTCCAGAATTGTGTCTCCCTCCTCCCCAACCCCCAAACTGTTTGCCATTGCATGGTGGATCCCGGCAGCCTAGTATTAAGGTGGAGTTCCTTCAGAAGGTAGTGTCCTACGTCCACAAGGAACCATTCAAGAGTGTAGAGCATGGGAACAGACCCTTCGCCCCTCAATGTCTGCACTGAGCATCATATCAAATCCAATGAATCCCTGCTGTTAATGCGTATTCCTCTATTCCCTGCATATTCCGAATGCTCTTGAACAGCTCTTAAATACTGCTACCTCATCTGCTTCCACTCTCACCAGCAGGCCATCTATCCCGCTTTCTATGTAAAAAGGTTGCTCCACACATCTCCTGAACCCCTCTCTCCCACCTTTCTCCAGTACTTGCCAGTTTTATCCTGGGTAAAAAGACTCCAAACATCCAACATATCATTCTCCCCACAGCCTGCCACTCTCCAGAGTAATCATTCCAAGTTTGTCCACCCTCATACCCTCTAACCCAGATAGCATTCTGCTAAATCTCTAATAACCATATTATCAATTACAGGATGGAAACAGGTCATCTCCACCCCTCTAGTCCACACCGATTTAAGTGAACTCCACTAGACCCACCTACCTGCTCCCTGCCCATAACCCTCGAACCCCCTCACATCCATGCACTCATCCAACCTTCTCTTAAATGACAAAATTGATCCTGAAGCAACCACCTCTTCCGGAAGATCATTCCGCTCAGCCACCACTCTCTGAGTGAAGAAGCTCCTTCTCGTATTACTTCTAAAGTTTTGCCCCCTAACCTTTAACTTATGATCCCTCATTCCAATCTCTCCTACCCTCAAGGGGAAGAATCTATTCACATCTACTCTAACTATCCCCCTCATAGTTTTAAACACCTCTATCAAACCCCCCTCGACCTTCTACGCTCTTCTGTAATCTTTCCAAACCTTCCACCTCTAATGTGGTGCCCAGGCCTGGATTAACCATTAAGCAAAATAAGCATGTGCTTTGGATACCAAGGGGATGGGGCACCAGAGAGATTTTTCCCAGTGCCGGATTCACCATGGTGCAGCTGAACTAGAGGCCCACAAAAAGGGGCCACCACAATAAATGAAAAAAATTCCATGTAAATGCAGGTTATATTTAATATAATTGTGGGGTCTGGTCTGGAAGAAAACTGAATTTTAAATCTATTTTTACAGATTCATCATTTAATGAGTCTTAACGTCTTGTTAGTTAGACAATGGAAGGGTCGAGGGGCAACCATTGTTGGGCTGTGCTGAGGGCATCAGTTGGCCTTAATCTGGCCCTGATGAGGACGGAAAGTAAATAAATAAAGCAGAAGCCCCTTTTCCCTCCTTCCAATTCAATGGGATGGCTGATTTTTTAAAAACTGTGAGTCCCACCTTCCAGCACCAATCCTCAGCCAGACGTCCATCGGTCTCTGTTATGAATACACTCAGTGGCGTGCAGTGAATAACTCGAGAGGCTGCGACTGAGTCACTGATCTACAGGCTTTCATTCACAGTGGACAGGGACCTCGTCCTGTGCGCTGACCCGGGCTTTCTGGGGAAAGGTCAGGGTGTTAGAGACTTTATACAAAGGGTGGGGAGGAGGCTGCGGGTACAGTCACAGAACGGGGCGGAGCCAGGCAATCTGGAGTGCAGCAGTTCACCACACTCAGCGATTCCACGGCTCTCTTTGGTGGGCAGAATTCCAAAGATTCACCACCCTCTGGGGGAAGAAATTTCTTCTTTTCTCGGCCCTGGATGTCCCACCCCTGGATCTGCACACCCTAGTTCACAGAAACAGTATCCCAGCATCTGCTCTCCCCAGCTCTGAGAAAATTTGTATGTTTCGATAGAATCTCCTCATGTTCCTCTAAATGTGTAGGATAGGGTCAGTCTGTGTGATTGTATTTTTGTCATAGAATAATGTGCTCTCCCTCCACCCCCAAGCAAGGAATTAATCTGGCAAATCTTTGTTGCACTCCATTTACAACAGGCTTGACCTTCCTTGGTTCGGGAGGCCAGAGGTATTAAACACACTTGTCAACCAGTTATATGTTGCAGGGTTCTAAAGCCAAACTCGTGCATGGAAGTTTTGAGGCAGGACACACTGTCACCCTGGTGGCACCTATCATGGGAGCGCTCCTCCTAGTTTATGGAATACCTGCAGACTAAAATTATTTTACCACTTGGTCCAACTGCCTTCCCTCCTCCCTCGCTCAAATACATTAAAAGCTACCAATAAGCAAATAATCTGTATCATTTGTGCTTTGATTCCACTCCTGGATTGTTTCCTAGATCTTCAGTGGCTGGAGACTCCACAAAATCCCAGAGGCCTTGGCAGAGCCCAAGTAACTGAGAAGCATTGGTGCAGGGGCAGGCTGGATGCTGTGGTACAGCTGGTAAAGCCGCTGGCTCACAGTTCCGGACACTCAGGATCAATCCTGGCCTTGGTCTGTGTGGAGTCTGCACGCTCTCCCTGAGACTGCGTGGGATTTCTCCAGCTGCCATCTGCTCTGGTTTTCCCCCACATTCCAAAGACATGTGAACTGGTAGTTTAATTGATCGCTGTAAATTGCCCCCAGTGTGGGTGAGTGGTAAATTCTGAAGAGGAGAATAAACTGGGATTAAATAGGCTTTTGACTCAATAGTTCATAGGACCTGCATCTTTGCTGTACAGAAGGTCCAAGTGATATTGTGTGATGCTGAGAATCACTTCCCGACAAAGTAGACGCAGCCCTGCCTGGTCTGGAGCTGGCCCCCGACCAACGGTGAACCAATAAAATGAAGGGTGGTGGCGTCAAATGGTGAAGTGCCCCAATGAATTTCCTCTCGACCAAGGTGTTTATTTGGTGGAGGGTTGGGTTCTCTCACACTGAACACCTGATGCACTGTAAGTAGTTTCAAATCAAACCAGACTCCCGTCATGTATCAAAGTCAAAACACAATACTAGAGAAACTCAGAAATCACTGCGACTGCAGACTTTCCTGTTTCATTCCCGTCATGTATCCGTGAGCAGGCGACTGTAGTCAGGCGGACAGGCCAAGCAACTCATCAGCTATGAGGAGGTACTTAAAGTGAGACTGTGGTGTGTGCAAGTGATGTGGTAATACCTTAAGCAACGGGTGTGGTGCTGGCAGAGGAAGTCACCCCAAGTAGTGTTGGAATTGAGAGCAGGCACTTACTGTACATGTGGCATAACAGGATAAAGCAACAGACAACTCCTTTTGTGACTGGACTCTGCCAGTAGATGGAATGCACCATTTGGCACTTGGCACTGGGGGGAATTCTATTGGTTTGCACCTGGATGGGGACCAGTTCTCAACTATTATTGGATTGCAAAGATGTTGGACAAATTCAGGACAAGTTGTAATTCAGACTGTCCATTCCAGACCAGTCCTGGACCTCAACAAAGTCCCTCGCGTTCTTTCAGTAGCTGCCCACGAGCCTATTCAGAGTGTGTGACTACACTCAACATGTATCAATGTTTGTACAGGCAGAGAAGTTGACATTTGAACCACTGAAATTGGCATTAAATGCAGTAATCGACTCAGTGTGTTCACTCCCCCCCCCTCCCCCCCCTCGAGGAGTGAACAGTTGGAGCTGTCTACCTTTGGGGGGCAGTGACTGGGGGTGATCTCCAATCAGAATAATCCCTCCAGCAATGACTGCCATGAGGTTTACTGCAGGAGGAATTACTTCTCAAGTGGTGGACCACATTTGACGTGAGGGGATTCGATGGGTTTCCATTACAAACACCACTGATACATTATCTCTCTCTCCTTGGGTGTGATAAAACATGGAGCAGGCAGCCAGGAAATGAATAAGAGCAAACACAATAATGATCAAGCGCAGGACCCCCCTCTCTTTGAAGGACAAATCCCTCAGTTCCCATGGGGAATGGCACTTAGCAGTATCATGGCAGTACAGCGGTAGCCCACGGAACCTTGGAACAGGCTACTCGCTCAACTTCAGTCATTCTGTCTTCCCTCCTTCCTTCCACCTTACTAGAGAAACTAGTAACCTGTCTCTTCCACTCCCCTCGCTCTCCCTTCTCTTCCCTCCACCCTCCGCTACTCCCTTCCCTCTCTCCTTTATGCACAGTCCATTCCTTCTCTCCTCTCCCTTGATCCTCACTACTTTTTCCTCTCCTCTCATCTCAGCCATTCTCCTCCTCTCCATCCTTTTCTCAGGTTGTCATCTCACCTTCTGTCCATCCACCATCCTCTCAACCCTTCTCTCCTTCCCACTCTCCACCATCCCTTCTCTCCCCTCCCCCACTATTGTCCCATCCCTTTTCTCCTCTTTTCCCTCCATCATCCCAACCCTTCTCCCATCCCTCCATCATTCCCTTCTCTCCTCCTGCCACCATCCTCCCATCACCATTCTCCATTCCCTTCTCCTCCCCTCCCTCCACCATCCTACCTTCCCTATTCTCTCCTCCCTCCACGCTCCTCCCCTCCCTCCACCATCCTCCCCTATTCTCCACCTCCCTCCACCATCCTCCCTTCCCTATTCTCCTCCCTCCACCATCCAATCCTTTCTCCTCTCCATCCTCCCATTCCTTTTCCCCTCCTTCCACCATTCCATCTTTATACTACATCAACCCATCCCTTCTCTCCCCCGCCACTACCAACGCATCCTTTCTCCCCCCACCATCCCTTCTCCTCTCCACCATCCCATCCCTTCTCTCCCCTGCCACTACCAACCCATCCTTTCTCCCCCCCACCATCCCTTCTCCTCTCCACCATCCCATCCCTTTTCTCCTCCTCTCCACCATCCCATCCCTTCTCTCCTCCCCTCCCCTCCATCATCCCATTTCCTTCTCCCTTCCCCTTCCACTACCTTTTTTCCCTTCCTTTCCCCCTCCTTTCCCGTCTCACCACTTCTCTTCATTTCCACTCCCTCTAGTTCCCTAAGTAGTCCTTTCCCTAAGTAGTCCCTTCCCAATACCTAATTTGCTGGATCCTTTCCCCCCCATTTATCCCTCCTATTCCTGCCCTAATCGATATTCTCCCTCCAGCTTTTCCCCTCACACTTCCCCATTCTCAGTTTGTGATCATCCCCTTGCTAACTGTGCTGTGCCTCAGTATTGACCACAGTGGGAGATGGGTTTCCCTCCGCTCGATATTGGAAAGAGGTGCAGTGAGGTGAATGAGATCAGGAGCAGGCACGATGAGAACTGACTTCCTCTGTCAAGTCCCGCATATGGATAAATGTCTCTAATGTTTATTGTTTTTTATGAAAGATTTTCTGATCTTTTTGTACTCTGTCATCCTTTGTGGAAATGTTGTTGAGATTCTCATGTACAAGCCTGCATTCTTTGTATATTGAAGAGCAGAGATAGGATTGAATTATTTCACTCTGTGCTGTATTTTTGGTGTTATATAAGTTTACAGAAAAGTCTAATAAATGTTTATTGGTACCTCCATTTCAAACATGTGATCAGTCTTTTTTTCCTATTTGCACTGTTCTTGCAATGCATCGGATTCATAACAACCAGGAAGGGTTGCAATAAAAGTACAAAAAACTACTGTAAATCTGAAATAAAGCGAGAAAACGGTGGAAACACTCAGCAGATCAGGCAGCCTCTGTAGAGAGGGGAACCGGCCAGCGTTAATATCTCCGGCTGGGAGCCCTTCAGGAGAAGGGTAAAGGTTTGCCATTTTCAACAACACCAGTTCATTTCACAGAAGGAATTCATTCTTGCCTCAAACTTGTAATTTGCTCACGCTCTTCTCAGGATGCTGTCATCCAATTCAACACTGCAGCAGTTCTTCAATTTACCTGGAAAACTACCTTCAGCAGTATTAATAAATCGAAAATGCATTGTAGGCTTGTTTGGTTGAAAGTGTAGAGAGTGTATTCTTAAGACTTGAGAGAGCTGTTGTTTATTGTCGTGAAAAATGGATTTGTATTTACAGCACCGGGGATGTTGGCCTGGGAGAGAATGTTGATCTTGGTTTGCTTCCCTTTCCAGTCAACTTAGTGATTCTTTTCTGGTACCTAGAGAGGTTTTCTGTGGAAAATCCAGGCCACAGGTATATGTATGAAGGCAAGGTTCACTGCTCGTCAAGTCAATTGAAATCACCTTTATTTATTCTTCATACCATGCTCACACGGTAAAGACGAGATGATTTTTCTCCAAGACCACGGAGCACACTTACATTAAAATAGGTGAGAATAGAAGTTTAACAAATTTACAATATTAAGACTTATACATTAACATTCCACGGTACCCAATCCCAAATCTTCTGGAAGTTCAGGAGTCTGATGGTTTGGGGGAAAAAGCTGTTGCCCAACCTGGACGTAAGGGCCCAAGTGCTGCAGTACCTCCTACCAGATGCCAAAAGGGAGAACAGTTTATGTGGGGTGTGTGGAGTTCGTCACAATGTTTATTGCCTTTCGCCTGCATTGAGTGTTGTAGGAAGAGAGCCACCAATGGTCTTTTCCACTGACTTCACTACCCTCTGCAGGGTCTTGCGGTCTGAGGAGGAACAGCTTCCAAACCAGGCAGTGATGCAGTTACACAGGATGCTCTCGATACATCCTCTGTAGAATGCAGTGAGGATGGAGGGTGGGAGATGGACTTTCCTCACCCTTTGCAGGAAATAGAGTTGCTGCTGGGCTTTCTTGGCTATGAAACTTATGTTAAGGAACAATACGATATGAGGTTCTCTGCCAAGTGCACTCCAAGGAACTTGATACTTTTAATGACCTCAACGTTGGAGCCGTCAATGACCAGCAGAGCGTGGTCCACCTGGGCCCTCCTGAAGTCAACAGCCATCTCTTTTGTTTTTTTGACATTGGCTGTTGACCTCTGTTCGCTGACTCCTCATTCTTATTGATCAGGCCCACCACGGACGTATTGTCAGCTGTGTTTAGCTGCACAGTCGTGGGTCAGCAGGGTGAACCGCTGTAGGCTCCGTGGGGAGCCCCCGTGCTCAGACTTGGAGGTGCTATTACTGATCCGGACTTCCTGAGGTCTCCCCCTCAGGAAGTCAAGAATCCATTTGCAGAGGGAGCTGTTCATACCCAACAGGGTCTACCTAGAAGTTTGAATTTCATGACAGAATTCACCCTCCAACTAACTTTCTAAGATCAATCACACACAGATGGAATCAGAAGACAGGGTCAAATGTAGAACCGGGAAGAGGAGGGGGTGGGGGGAAGGGAGAGAGAAGAGAGATGAGAAAGAGGGTGAAGAGTGATGCAGGCAGGCAGAGAGGAAGGGACAGACAATTATAGCAGTCCCTTTGACAGGTCTCATCAAGAATGAATGAATGAACAGCTTTCACAATGAATGTGTTTAATATAAATACAAAACAACATTCGCTCCACTGTGAGATGAGCCTAACAGCCACACTGTGCAGAGATGCATCCTTCACAGAATCCATTTAAAATAAACACAAACCCAGAATAAGTATTTCTATTTCATAACCACATTTTTTTTGACTTGCCAATAATGCGGTGAAAGCAGTTGTAACCACTGCTGAGTCATAGCTGTTGCTCATCACAGTCACACTTGCACCAGTGGCTGCTTTTCAATGCTTGTATCAGCGATCAAACAATTTCTTTTAACTGGTCTACCATTGTTAAATTGACAGGGCACTCAACAGGATTGTTGAGGAACACCTACAGGTCCTTCCTCGGTTTCAAGTGCAGGATAACTTTCAGTCCGAGGGTGAGAATTGGCAGGTTTCTTATGCTAGTTTCGCACTCTGCCCTCTCCTGTTCACTGCCCTTAGACGTCCCTTAGTGCAGAGCACTGAGATCACTTCCAGGGATATCGAGAATGTTGGGGAACCAACCCTTTGAGCAGTATTTCTCAGAGTGGGGTTCATGGAATAGTGGTGCCCTATGGATCTGTTGTAGGTGTCCTGGGGTGATGCTGCAGTCAAACATTGCTGATGTAGTAAACAAGAAACACGTAAAGCAAGGTGGTAAATTTGATGATAAAAATTGTCAAAGACCTGTCGGTGGTCTGGGAAGGGGCTCGAGCTCACCAGCCTTCCCTCATGGGTTAATTACAGGTAAACGGTAAAGGTTCCATTATTATCACGAAACACTACATTTAGAATGTAACAGGCATGAAATTCTTTAACTTTTGTCTGCCTTACGGTAGACAGAGAGTCGCCACTGTGCCCAGCGCCCCCCTGCAGAAAACTACAGCACCTTGCATTCCGAGACAGTCTCCCCTCCAAGTACTGACTAAGCCCGAGCCTGCTTAGCTCCCAGAGTGTTGGGTAATAGAGGTTCAACCTGTATAAGCCTCAATAAAGCAAAATGTTTACTTTCTTATACTAATTACAAAGAAGCTCTGCCCACAAGAAAAGGTTCACGATTCAAACTGATTAATGAAACTAATTGGCAAAATGAACCAGAAAGATTTAAGCAAATCAGGTATGAGTTGCTTTATGATATTTGAATGATATAAACCTATAATAATGATGCTTTAAATGTAACTGTATGTTTGAAGCTTTCAGTTCTGGTGAAAGGTGACTGGAAATATTTTTTAACCCCTTTGTGTCCTTGAGGCAAGTATACTAGTTAACTTCAGCGGGGTCAACACCAAAGGGGGCATCCGCGGGCATTGCCCTCCCAAACAAGGTGCTGTTCCCCCACCCACCCCCCCCCATATGGTCATGGCCATCCCTGGCATCAGACCTGTCCCACTCCCTCACGCATCAGTAGTGTCTAGGTTGACGCATGCAGGCGACTCTCCACCCGCCCCTGGACACGTCACTAGCCTGCGTCAAGTGTTAGTAGCGTCTAGTGTCACTTGATGCAATAAAAAAGAGCATCCTCGTGCCCCACATCAGATGGGCAGATGGCATTAACACCAGGTAGGTTCCACCCAGCACTCCCCTCCACTAAACGAGCCCTGCTCAAAATTGCTAATGCCCCCCTCTAAGGTACGTTCTGGCGCTGACCCTGAACTTCAGTTCCCTCATCCAGTGCATTTTATTTTACGAACGTATTTTAGATGATAGGCATTGGTTAAAATGGCCTGTGTACTACACCACACATGTTGTCCACAGAAAGCAAAGGAATTGTTCAGAGAAAATTGTTCATAGAAGCACAGGAACTGCAGGTGCAGGAACCATGAGCAGACAAGGCATTGCTGGAGGCACTCAATGGATCGGACATGGTTAGACACCCTTTATCAAGACTGGAGGGAATTTTTATTGATTTAGAGATACACTACGGCAACAGGCCTTTCTGGCCCATGAACACATGCTGCCCAATTAACCTAGAAACCCTGTATGTTTTTAGAGGGTGGGAGGAAACTGGAGCACACGGGGGAAACCCACATGGTTATGGAGAGACTCCTTACGGCCAGCGCCGGATTCATACCCGGGTCACTGGAGCTGTAGTACTAACCACTACGTTGACTGTGTCCTGCTATTATATAGTAGGTGTAAAAAGGAGGAAAGAAGCTGGGTGAGAGGTGGAGAGATTGGGGGAGGTAGAAACATTAAGGAACTGGGGGAGTTAGGGAAAAAGAAAGAAAAAATATTAATTTCAGCTGTAGGCAAGGAAGAGATGGGTTTAAGTTGGGTTAAGGCTGTCCAGGAAGAATATGTGACATTCTTCACATTAATGGTTGGTCTCACTCTGACAATGGATAAGACAAAGGACAGATGTTATGTCCCTGGGTTACTTGGAAGGCTTCTTAAATAACTTAGAGATGCAAGATTCAAATAAGAGAAGAGACTTTACTTATTGATGCCTTCCACCATCTCTGGAAACTGTTTACACACACTCATATACATACTCCCCACAGTGGTGTCCTACAGTGAGATGGGTGTATTCTTACACGGTTACAAAATAGTTCACATTATCCTGACTATATAACAACAGGCATGTCTGACATTGTGGGAAATGTTGGTGGTGATAAATTGGTTTATTTAAAATGATCTCTGAGTGGAAAAGAAAGGTTAAGATCTTTTGCTTTGGATCCTGGGCTTCAAGACCTGTTTCATACCATCTATTAAAACACGTAGTAAAATGCCGTTGGGAGTGGGTCTAGTGGTGCAGCTGCTGCCTCACAGTTCCAGAGACCTGGGTTCGTTCCAGACCTCTGGTCCTAACTCTGGAGATTTTTCATGTTTTCTCTGTGACATGGGTTCCTCCTGGGTGCTACAGTTTCCTCCAACATCCCAAAGGTTGGAAGTTACAAAACCACAGCCAGTGGTCCTGAGGGTAGAGGTCAGTGGGGTTGATGGGGATATGGGAAGAATAAGTAACCAGGAAAACAATAAGGGGAATGGGATTGCTCTGAGTTAGTATAAACTTGATGGGCCAGAATAGCCTCCTACATTGAAGGAAAATATGGAAATACATACGTAGAGCTACTCTCCGCACTTCAGGAGGAAACTAAATGACATATTGAGCAACTGTGTTATTGGAGGCCATGTGACACACCAATCCTCACCCATCTATCACTACCTTTACACAATGCTCCCTCATCTGTGGGAGAGTAAAATGGACGTCTTTCTCCAGGGTTGCTCTTTTGGCCTTCTGGTTGACTAGTCTGCCTTGCCTCCTTCGTGATGCTGCAGAGGTTTTCAAGCAGGCAACTTTTATCCCTTGACCTTGTAAACTCCAGGAAAGCTGATGCTGCCGGCTCCGACTGACCTGCAGCAGGTTCTTTTGCACACTTGACCTTCATCCCACCGGCATGAACCCAAGACACAGCTGTCCTCTTAACTCTCTATGTCCCAGGCCAATTGAAGCCATCAAAATACTTTGAACATAATTCTGGCAGCAAGCAAGCAGTTAATTTCCCTATTTTCATTTTATAATGTAACAATATTAATATTTGGGGAGTATTTATAAGATTTAGATACATTTAAAAACAGATTTAAAAAAAGACTGAAGAAATATTGAAGATCTCTTGGAGAATGTAATCACCTTTCACAAGTAGGTGTTAATTGTCCTGGTCATAAAATGAATGACCATTGTTTGGAACTGGAGACACAATGGCTAGTGGGAGCTCTTTTCAAGGGTTTTGCCAGAGTGCACTGAAAGGTCACTCCTGGATTGTTTACCTAAGATAACAACTTGAGAAGAAGAAAGAACTCCTGTTGTTTGCTGGAGAAGGTGGGGGTTTTGCAAGACATGAGTCACATGCTCTCTTTGGAGTTTCAGTTGGAAAAGAGAGAGCGTTGAGTTAACAGCTCAGTCAGTCAGTGTGTGGGATACTGACAAGTAACTGAAAAGTGCAATCCAGGAAAAACTGTTTGAAACTGATGAAAGCAGAGCTGGAAGTGCTATCTGTCTGATGTTTCTCTTGAAATAGAGAAAGGAATGGAACTCTGTGGTAGCTTGAAGAAAGAGGTTACCATATAGAAGACACTGATGGGGCAAGTTTCATCAGTGAGACCCTGAGGTGACTAGTGGTGGTACCTCAGTTGTGGAAATCCTGGAGCAATATCTCTCTCTGTGAACCCTACAAGAACCTTCCTGGTAAACATTTACCTTTCAAGCACCATGCCTGGTGAACTTTATACATGTTAAATTCTGTGTACAATATGGTGATTGCCTGCAACTAGAGAACTTGGAAGAAGGAGAAGTGAGATTGAACTGTGAACCAAAGAATTTTTCTTAAATCCACATACACATATTACATACGCATGCACTTAGAATTAGATGGGAGTAATTTGGGTCAGTATAGAGATAAGTTAAAATTTGATTCTATTTTCATGTTTGAAGTTGATTAAAAATAACTTTTGTTTTAAAAACCACTTGTCTTGGTGAATATCTATTGCTGCGGAGTTTTGGGATCCTTTGGGCTCGTAACAATAACCAATACTACTACTTCAAGAAAATTCTTTCCTGATGCTTCAGCAACATTTCTTCTGTATTACCAACAATGGCCTCCCAGTAGTTTATCCATAATACCTGTGGACTAGAGGATATTGGATGTTTTGCCTGAGGCCAGAATGACGACAATACAACTTGAATAGATTGAAAAGACACCAATTTGTAGGATTCAAACAATCCCTCTCCCTCTCTCTCACAAATGTACACACACACACACACACACACACACACACACACACTTAAACAAGTACACACAAACACATAGGGTGCACACACACATACATACACTCAGAAACACACACACTCGCTCACACACACACACACACACACACAGGCACACTTATAAATGTACACACAAACACATAGGGGTGCACACACACATACATACACTCAGAAACACACACGCACACACACTACATCCTTACACAAAAACACAAAGGCACAAGTGTGTGAATTGTTTTCCTTTATCCAACTGGTTCCATGAATGAAATATTGTACAAGTTATGAATTGTCCTGAATAAATATGCCATTGAAACATGCTAGCCTGTGACTTGGATGGGTATGTAATATATACAGTGCAGTGAATAGTGGACATCTACCTGTGGACAGTCACTCTCCTTTACATCACTCATTGTTCAACCTTCTCGCCTTTGAAGCTATTGTAATTAATCCTCGTGTTCAGACCAAAAGTGACAGACACCACCGAGCAATGGAAGAGGCGTTGGGGGTGGGGGGGCCAGGGAGGATATTGGGCAGTGTATGAAGTGAGGAAGCTAGAGGTGTTCCAGGTGTGAGGGTGGGTGGTTAAGGAGTGGAGGATGTGGGTGGCATGGGGGTCTCGGAGGTGAGTAGGATGGGGGTCTCGGAGGTGGGTGAGATGGTGGGTTGAAGAATAGAAGAGGTGGGAGGGAAAGGGGTTAAGGAGATGGGTGGGATGAGGGTTAGGGAGTAGAAGAAGTGGGTGGGATGGAGGTGAAGGAGGTGGGTACAATGTGCTTAAAGTGGGTGGGGAGTGGTGGGAATGGAATGGATGTGAGATGACCAAGAGTTGGGAAGAGGAGATGAGTAAGATCTTGGTGGGAGAAGGAGGATGTGATTAGACAGGGATCATTCATATTACCTGCAGGACGCATGCTCCCTCCAGCAAAGAGTGATGGCGATACTTGGAAGCTGCATGAGGTACAACAACTTGTATCTTGCAGCACATTGTAACTGGATGCAAAAGTCCATTCCTTCACATTCTAAGAGTGTTGGGCATGGCATTGAAACACATTGAAATCGGGTGTAGGACTGGCCATCAATAAGCAACTTCTGAACACAAATGGATCTTACTTACTTTCTGCTATTCAGAAAACTTGTGTTCTCCATCTGGTTAAAGGAACAAAGCGTTTTGTGGATTGTCTCAGAGAATGGGAATGAATTGGGTATAGGATGGCACCTCTTGTTAATCAATTTCAAACTGGGAGACTCTACTGAACAATGTGGAACACCTTATCACCCTTCATCTGAGAAAGAGATGCTTTATTGATTCAAATTGGAAATAAATTCTTCACTGTTCAGTTGTGGATTGGACTGTGAAAATGGGAATTGTTTGTTGTCAGTTGTGGGAATAGAAAACTTTTTGATGGAGAATGGAACTCCCTGCTGGTCAGGTGTACAGATACCTGGACGTAACCAGCCAGGAGTGAGACTGGGGCACCTCTGAATGAGCTGTGGTTAAAGAACACCCGCAGGGCACTAGCTCCTCAGGAGCCTGGCCTGCTTGACCTAAGACCACAAGTAACTGCAGCAAGTTATGAACGCAGCACAGAACATCTTGCAAACTGACCACCCCTCCAGCAACTCCATCTCACTGCCTTGGAAAAGCAGCTGACATCTTGAAGGAGGCACCTCACCTCCAATCATGCTCTTCTGCCTTCTGTCTGGCTTGTGTTTGGAAACACTCATCTCCAGGTTCAAGGACAGTTTCTTTCCTACTCTTATCAGATGCTTTGAATGGATCATTTGTAAAAGACCATACCTTGCACTGTTTAATTGTACATTTCACCAGACATTTGTTCTATTATAACACTTTTGTTTTTACTCTAGCCCTTCCTGTTGTCCAATGTATAGATTATCTTGCCTGGATAGCATGCAAAACAAAGCTTCCTCTTTATCTCTGTAAATGCAACAAACCAATTCAACTTGTCAATGTGAAAACTAATACTGACATCTCCAAAGGCTTAACTGTGGCAAATTGCTGAGCGAAGGTTGGTATCTGCAACCTTGCAATTGTCTTTAAAATTTTAATAGATCATCACCTGAGAAGTGACTTGGGATGTTCTACAAGGAACATGCTGTTTAAATGCAAGTACCTCTATTCATATCAATGATTGGTTGTGTTACTTGGAACTTCCCGAAATCAGAATTGGCACAGTTTGGTTTGGGAATGGAACGCTGGACTGACAGGATTTAGAAGTGAGGCATTTTACCCATCAGTTATAGGAAATAGGCACTTTACCAATTGATAGGGAGAAATGGACACATCAGTGATTATGGAATGTGACTCCCCTAACAGCGAAGGGAAGGAGAAATGTTACAGAGAGCTGAAGAATAGAAGAATTTCCTATTGAGTACAGGAATTGGAGGCATCCTACAGGAATGGGAGAATAGGCTTTAGGGAGTAGATTGCAACACACAAACGTGCTGGAGAAACTCAGCAGGCCACACAGCCTCCATAGGAGATAAAGATTGACCAATGTTTCGGGCCTGGGCCCTTTGTGAGGGAATAGAACACTTTATCAATTGGCCAGCATCATCCGTTCATCAGCTAAGGCTGAATGGAGACTCCGCCAGCCAACCAACACCCCAGTTCTGGTGCAGTGGAGGCATAACTTTGGAACATCCCCTGCATGAACCCAAGTAATGCACTGCAAGGCTTTCTACAGGCCAACATTTACTTTAGTCCCTGTCATCTCCCTGAGCAGATTACCGGATTGTTCTCTTTTGGTTCTTGACGTAGGTTGAAGAACATCTGGATTTATTTCACTGCATTCCTGCAGGGGAAACGGGTCAAACACAAGGACGGCCATTGCTCCTTTTCACACCACCCCTCTGAAAGTTCATCTAATTTAGCCTTCTGGAAACCGACCGGTTGGAATGCTTGTTGAAGTGAAGTCAAATAGCGAAGGATCATGGACACAAGGAACAGAGCATGGTGTCGAAAACAAGTTCTGAATCTATTGTCGTTTATGGCAACTGCAGCGCAAGGCCTCCAACTAAAGCCGGCAATTGAATTCTTGATCGTCTTCCAAGTCCTGACGGCATCCTTCCCTCCCCTCCATTTCCTTAGCCAAGTCACTTCCAGTGCAGAGAGCTCTCTCATCCTGCCATCCCAAGAAGGAGCAGTTGCAGATGGAGATACTCACGGGCCGCGCTTCCACAGATTTTCCGCTCCGTGATTACTGGCCCATCAAAGCGAGGACATGTGCCCTTAGTCGGAGAGTGATGACTACTGTTTAGGTTGGAATCCATAGGAGAGTAGGTCGCCAAGCAGGCCAAGGTCTTCATGGTAGGACACTGCAACAGCAGCGGGTGTCTGACACCAGAGTGAAATGACCCTACACAGGAACAGTGTATTCGGGCAGAAGGGTGACACAGGTATGGTGTAATCCAACACAGTGAGGGCT
Source organism: Narcine bancroftii (assembly GCF_036971445.1). Classification (NCBI taxonomy): domain Eukaryota; kingdom Metazoa; phylum Chordata; class Chondrichthyes; order Torpediniformes; family Narcinidae; genus Narcine; species Narcine bancroftii. Next base: position 253,912,073 of record NC_091469.1, on the reverse strand, counting down.
GGTCCCAGCTGGAAAGCAGCATTGCCCGACACTGGAATGAAATGGTTCTAACCCAGGGCAGGGTGGATTGAACAAAAGCTAATTGGTTCAGCACAAGGGTGGGAATAATCAAATTCAATGCAACAGTGCAACGGTTCCACAGGAGAATGGCGTTCTTGTGAACATACAATGGTGCTTCAAGCAAACACCGAGAATATCGGCGTTAGGTGACGTGGCACAGGGCTTATCAGAAGGTGAGCAGACAGATTTAGTAGGCTTGCACCAAGTCAGACATATACTGAGTGTGGGGATGAGACAAATGGTTCACAGTGCAATCTCTTTTCCCACCTAACTCTTGCTTTTCTGCTCCTGTGTGGTTGCTGTCACCTTTACGTCAGAAAGTTCTCCAGATTCATCCCTCCTCATTAACTTGGTGGCTTCTGCAGATTCAGGGACAGCTTCTGAGTTTTCTTTATCAATCAGTTGGATCCATTCGTCAGATCCCTTCACATCAGCTTTCTCTTCTCCCGATTTAGATGATTCTGCCCCTCTTCCATTGGCTGCACCCTTCTCCATGGCAGTGGCACCGTCTTCTCCTTGTCTGCTGATGGTCAAGCTTTTCTTTCTTCCACACAACCTGAGAACGGGAATGCAGGGTTACAGCACATGTCCTTAGATGTGGGGGTTCAGTCATGGAAAATCTCTGTGGTGCAACCAGAACTGCCCAAAGAGCTCCACCTCTGGTCTCACCAACACCTTGTATAGCTGAATCATGATGTCCCAACATTTGTATTCTATACTTTGCACAATGAAGGCCAGAGAGAGTGCCTTTTTCACCACCTTCTCCATTTGAAATGCTATTTTCAATGAACTATGCATCTGTAGCCCTAGGTGTACACAAGAGTGTTGTCAGACACTCTTGGAGAATGTTCTACAAGACTCTCCAGGGCCCTACAATTTGCATTGTAAGTCCTTCCTTGGTTCGACTTACCAAAGTGAAATACCTCACACTTGAAACAGTTACATTCAATTTGCCACTCCTCAGCCTGCCCTCCCAACGGATCGAGTTCCTGTCGAAAACCCATCCTTCCTCACTCTCCACTACACCACCAGTTTTGGTGTCACCTGAAAACTTACCGACCTGGTTAATGACATTGCCATCCAAGTTGTTAAAAAAGATGACAGGCAGCAGTGGACCCAGTACCGATCCCTGCGGCACACTGCAGGATACAGGCCTCCACTTAGCACACCATCCTTCCACTCCCTCCCTCTGCCCCTTCCACTAAACAAGCCAGTTCACCTTGGACCCCATGAGATTTAACCTTCCAGACAAACCTGCCACGTGGAACCTTGTCAAAGACCATGACAAGATCCATATAAACGTCCACTCCCCTGCCTTCTTCTACCCTGCCTGAGACATAGTCTGCCACACACAAATTCATGCTGCCTATTCAAATGCCAGTAGACCCTGTCCCTCAGAATCCCCACCAGCAGCTTTCCAACCACTGACATCAAGCTGACTGCCCTGTACTTGTCTGGCTTGTCCTAGGGCCCTTTATCAATGACGACACGTCATTAGGCCACACTCTAGGCTTGCAGCATTTCAGCTGAGTCCAAAGATGGTGTAAGTCCCTCAACAAGAAGGCTGCATGATTGCTTCCGCAGCTTCCCACAAAGAGCACTTCACCAGGCCCTGGGGATTTGTCCGCTTCAATACGTTCCGAGGCTGCCAGCACCTCCTCCTCCCTGGTACTTCTAACATGGTCCAGCGACTCACCCCTCGTTTCCTCTGATTCATTGGCTTCCATAATCTCCCCCACAGTATATAACCACCATTTCATTTGGCAACACGTTCGATGAACTGACCACCCTCTGCATGAAGGTGCCCTTCAGCTCTCTATCAAATCTTTCCCCTTTCAGCTGAAACCAGGTTTAGAGTGAAACACGCAAGTCTGCAGATGCTGTGATTGTAGTAAAGGCCCTCTGCAATGTTTACCCCATGGTTAGAGGATGCACTTCATTGGGAACTTGCCTGCAATAAGCTCCAGGGTTGCCAAAGACCCCCCCCCCCACCCCCCACCCAGGTGGTTCTAACATGGTTCAGCTCATCGCCACTTGTTTCCTCCAATTCCTTGGCTTCCATGATCTCCTCCACAGTGAACACTGAGTCAAGGGCCCACCCATCTCCTGTGTCACCTCAAAAATGCCCTTGTGGATCTTTAATGGAGAGACAGGATTAGTGAAAACTGGAGTGGACCATTTATCCCCTCACATCTCCGCCACCATCCACTAAACTCTCCCCACACACCCCTTTATGATGAATGTCACAAGATGATCTGAGTGAGAGTAAAGGAAATGGCATGGGCCCTCAGTGAGACATTGGTCATCCATGTGAGGACCAATGGTCCTCCATGTGAGGAAGGATTGTACTGTGACAGACGGAGTTCAATGCAGGTCCTCGAGATTAACTCCTTCATTGGAATGGGTCTTGGGTCGGAGTTTCCAGAAGAAATGAGATTGAATAGACTGAGTCTGCATTGGTATTTGGAAAGATGTAAGGTCACATGTCACGAGTCTGGCAGGGATGATGGTTTCCTGATGGTGTTCAGAAACAATTATCACACATTCTAAATAACCGGTTGGCTGCTTTGGATTGAGATGAGAAGAAATATTTCTCTCCAAGGTTGGCATAGTTAGTGTAGTGCTGTCTGTAGGGAGTTTGCACGTTCTTCTCAAGTCTGTGGGGGTTTCCTCCGGGTGCTCTGGTTTCATCCCACCCTTCAAAACATACGTGGGTTGTAGGTTAATTGGGTGTTTGGGTAGCACAGGCTGGTGGGCCAGAATGGCCTGTCACCATGCTGTATGTCTCATTTATAAAGAAAGTTGGCTCAAATTTGATGTACATCCAGGACAGGAATCGAGTGGGACACAGAAGTGCTGGAGAAACTTGGCCGATCATGTCATACAAATAGGAAGTAAAGGGTAACCAACGTTTTGGGCCTGCATGCTGCGTAACCTGCTGAATTTCTCCAACACATTTGTGTACTTCCCTTGACCCCAGCAACTGCAGACTTTCCTGCTTCACAGGGGTCAACTAATCTTTGGCAATGGTGGGATGTGGGGTAGGAGCAGGGAAATGGAGGTGGAATTCAAGACCAAACCCAAGTGAGGGGATGAATAGCCCACTTCTGCTTCTACCGCCTACGTACTTGCTAATCCCGTTTCCCCCGAAGGCCCAAAATTCCAGCAGCATTCTGCGCCCTCGCTGACATCCGCAATCTTCTGCAGCTTCGGAAACAGCCTTGCACATGCCGGGGCCTGCCTTATTCAGAGAGCTCAGGACAACAGGGATTCCTAGTCTCCAAAACTCAGGACCATTCTGGGCTTCCGCCACAGATCCCTGCCTGGAGCTGCATTTGGGAGGCTCTCTCCAGCTCCTCACCAGAGAGACTCCAGCTCCCAAAGCTCCCTGACAGGTACGTTGAAAGTGCCTGAGAGAGGGCTGAGCCTTAGCTTTTGCCCAGTTTGGCCATGGCTCACCTTTTGCTGTAGATGATCATTACTCCTCCAATCAGGATGATCAGTAGTGACACAATTATCGCCGCCACAATCAGCCAGTCTGGTAAAGACAGAAGAGGTAAGTCACCAGCCGTAACACCAGCACATTAAGCACTCTGACCAACAAGGCAGTAAAACTCTGATAATCTAGCATCCTCCAGACTTCAGTGCTGCTGAAACAGGTGGTTTTCTGGATTATTGAATGTTACCTCAACACATTTTAATTTACATTTTTTTTAACGGGTTATACAGTGGCATAATAACTTGTTCAGTGAATTTAAAGGGAGCACAAAATAACAAGCACTCTGAACCCTTGTTTAACTAAACCCACCTGCATTGCTGACCTCCAGCATTCCGGATTCTGATTCCCACTCTGACCGCACAGCTGTCCCCCACAGCTCGGATCCCAGCCTGGAAGGTATCCTGAACCCTTGGATCTGCCAAACACTCCCCCTGCACTCTGAATCCCAGGCTCACTCTCCAGACTAATGAACGAACTGCCAGGATTTCCGGACAATCGGATGCCAGGTTAGCAGAGTTTCACTGTGATCCAGGGAGATTCTGGGTTAGGTTTGCATTCTCAAGGGACCTGCCACAGCACTGGGAAAGTGAGCCCATTCTTAAATTAGAAGGTCAGGGTTGGTTCCCATCACTGCTGGGATCCTCAATGTCCACTGACTGACTCCGTGGGAATCTCTGCAACCCAATAAAAGCCATTGATAGGATTTCCCTCCCCCGTCGACTGACCCCAGCTTGTATTCCCAGTATCCAAGGAGTTATTCTGCTGTGCTCTCCATAACTCAGTGTCAGCTTCTTTTTGGACCTTGAGCTAATTATGGTAGTAACTGGGATTATTATGAACCCAATCACCTGTTCAAATTGAGAATCCCATAAGCTCTGGTTCCCCTGCCAGGATGTTAATCACAGTGACTCAATCCTGCTTATTGCTCAGTGTTTAGTTCCTGATAGGCTCACCCAGTGGCCGGATGCTGCTGGGATGCCTGTCATCCAGTGATAGCTCCCACAGCAATCCCCATCCATCAGAGGTGCCACAAATCCAATGCCCCGCCCAAGAAGAAGAAGAGATGAAAAAGAAAGAGCCTCCAGAGTCATCGATCCTACATTCACCCCAGTTAATTGCTGCCATCAAATCCCCACTCGCTGACAAACCAGAGGCAATTTACAACAGTCATTTGGAACTGCACAAAGGAGAATGAGTAAGTGGCTCACCCAACGGGGCTGCAGGAGGCTTCTCTCCCACCGCTGTTGTTGCTGGCTGTCCCCTTATCTTCTCATCCAAGATGACGGGCTCCGATGCTCTGGGAAAATTAGGCTGAGCTTGAAACAGCAGGGGGAAAAAAAACAAAGACCTATAAATTCCAGGTTTAAAGAAGGGTGAAATTTGAGGAAGGATTCAACAGGAAAATGCCCGCAATTGAATTGCACAGGATGTGGGTTTGTGTGGCAGGATGGTCAAACCTTCCCTGACTTTTAGCAGCTGAAAATCCTCACACTCAACATTTCATCCGTCTGTGTTCCCTTGGAAGTCCGTTTGTGTATTTAAACATTTCATCCATCTGTGTTCCCTGAGACGGGAAGTCCGTTTGTGCATTTAAACATTTCATCAGTCTGTGTTCCCTGAGACAGAAAGTCCGTTTGTGCATTTAAATATTTCATCCATCTGTGTTCCCTGAGACGGGAAGTTCGTTTGTGTACTTAAACATATCATCAGTCTGTGTTCCCTGAGACAGGAAGACCATTTGTGTATTTAAACATTTCATTCGTCTGTGTTCCCTGAGACGGGAAGACCATTTGTGTATTTAAGCATTTCATCTGTCTGTGTTCCCTGAGACAGGAAGTCCTTTTGTGTATTTAAACATTTCATCAGTCTGTGTTCCCTGAGACGGGAAGTCCGTTTGTGTATTTAAACATTTCATCCGTCTGTGTTCCCTGAGACGGGAAGACCATTTGTGTATTTAAGCATTTCATCTGTCTGTGTTCCCTGAGACAGGAAGTACATTTGTGTATTTAAATATTTCATCAGTCTGTGTTCCCTGAGACGGGAAGTCTGTTTGTGTATTTAAACATTTCACCACTCTCTGTGTGAAATACTTCCTCCCAAGAACCTTAAACCATGCCCCTCGTGTTAGTCATTTCACCCTGAGGAAAGGCCTCCAGCCATCTCCATGATCAATACCTCTCATCATCTTGTATTTCTCCATCAGATCACCCCTCATCATCCATCTCTCCAAGAAGAAAAGATCGAGTTCACTCAACTAGAGGCTCCGTTAGCTGTTAGAGCACTGGCCTTGGAAACTATGGGTTGCGAGTTCATTCCTCGCTGGGGCCTCATTTCTGTGAGGAACACTTGACAAGGCATGCAGATTGGTAGGCCAATGAATAGAGCATAGGCACAGATTAGAAACTGGATACTGATGGGAATGGGATTGGTCAATGGCCAGCAGGAACACAGAGGGCTAGATGAACTGTTCCTCTGGAGAATGATCCTAAGATGGGAGCAGATCAGAGTGAGCACCATCCATTCTCACAGTTCTTGTGAACTTCGAAGCTCTAAATTACGTCTCCTGTGACTGTGAAATATTGCTTCGGATGTTCAGTGGATTATAAAGTAAGGCTTGGCTTGTCTAACAAAGACAAAGGTTGGGTTTTTCTTCAGCTCCCGGAGGCCTTGAGACTGTGAACTGTCAGATGGATTCACGGCAGGCAACAACCAGCCCTTAGTGAGAACACAGAACATTACAACACAATACAAGTCCTTCATCCCATATTCCTTGGCGTGCACCTGGTGGAGAATCTCTTCTGGTCCCCCAACACCAGATCCATTGCCAAGAAGGCCCAACAACGCCTTTACTTCCTGCAGAGGTTGAGGAAAGTGCAGCTTCCACCCTACACCCTCCACCCTCACTACATTCTACATTGAGACCTGGTTTGGAAACTGGACCATCCCAGAAGGCAAGTCCCTGCAGCATAGAATAAGGACTGCTGAGGGGATCATCCATTGATGCACATTTATAATGATTGTTGTTTGTGGAAAGCCATAAACATAGTGAAGGACTCCACACACCCCTCCCACAATCTATTCTCCCTCCTGCCATCCAGGAAGAGGTACTGAAGTGTTCAGGCCTACACAACCAGATTGAGGGATAGCTTTCTCCCCTAAGCCATAAGGCTTCTAAATTCTGGTGACACAGAGGTAGCATATATAATATGACATTTATAAGTGATGTGTTATTTATAAAAAAGTTTTGATGTAATTTAGCCCTGTAAATAAGCAGCTGCACAGCCCAGAGAAACGCTATCTCGTTTTCACTGTACCTTGCAAAGTTTATGGTATGACTGACAAATAAACACAACTTGACTTGACTTGTAAACCTACAAGAAGGCCTATCAATCAATCTAATCCTTTCCTACCTCACATCCAAAATCCTCTACTGTTCTTCCATCCAAGTGAGAGGCTTTAGACTCCTATTGTACCAGCCTCCACCACCTCCTCTGGCAAAGCATTGCAGGCATCCATCACTCAATGTAAATAACCTGCCACTGGCATCTCCCCTAATCACTCAGCTTAAACAAATGTCCTATGTATTTGCTATTATCGCCCCAGAGTAAAGGTGCTGGCTGACCACCCACCCTATCAATGCCCCTCGTAATCTTATATTCCTCTATTAAGTTACCTCTCATTCTTTGTTGCTCCAAAGAGAAAAAGCCTGGCTCTGTCAACCTTGCTTCATGAGACATGTTCTCCCATCCATTCTGGGAGATCCCTTCTCGAAATCATCTCCATCCTTCCTGTAATGAGGCTGCCAGAACCGAACACAATACTCCAAGTGTGGTCTGACCAGCTTTGACGGTGGAGGACAATGCTCGAGAATGGGGCGTGGTTGAGTATGCAGTACAATACTCTCGCGTGAGGCTACCCTCGTCTAGCATCACAAGAGAGTAGCGTGCCGCATATCTCAAGTGCGGGAACATGTCGGAATTTGAAATTGAAAGTACAGATTCAAACCATCGTAACTTTGAAAACTCACAAGTCGGACCATTGTAAGTAGGGGAGCACCTGTAGCCTGACACTGATCCCATTCATATTCACCCAACATCCCATAAACTCTCCACAAGTTCACTCTCACACTGGGAGTAATTTACAGTGGCCAGTTAACCTAAATCAGTGGTTCTCAACCTTTTTCTTTCCACTCACAGACAACCTTAAGTATTCCCTATGCCATCGGTGCTCTGTGATTAGTAAGGGATTGCTTAAGGTGGTATGTGGGTGGGAGGGGAAGGTTGAGAACCACTGCTCTAGACCCAATTGTTACTGAAATATTTTGCTTGAGAAAAATTGTCAATAGCCCATTTCCTTTGGAGTTATGAAACCATGCACATAGTGAGTCAATTAGGGACGATTAAAACAGTGGTTTTCAACCTTTTTCTCTCTGCCCATGTACCACCTTAAGCAATCCTTTACTAATCACAGAGCACCTATGGCATAGGGATAACTTAAAGTGGTATGTGAGTGGAAAGAAAAAGGTTGAGAACCACTGCCCTAGATCATCTTTGAGATGTGGTAAGACATCAGGGAAGAAAACAGAGCGCCCTGTCACAGGTAGAACACGAAACTCAACACAGATAGCAGCAGAGGAGGGGAATATCTACAAGATCATTTTTTAGAGCAGCTAGTTGATGCGCCCATGAGGGAATAAGCTGTACTGGACTGCGTGTTGTGTAATGCACCAGAGGTGATTAAAGAGCTTAGAGTAAAGGAAAAATTGGTGGGGGTGGGGGGGGGGGGCAGAAATCACAATAGCATGGAGTTCAAGTTGAGATTTAAAAAGGAGAAAGTAAAGTCAGACATGGTATTTCAGTGGAGTAAAGGGAATTTCAGTAGCATGAGAGTGGAATTGGCCGAAGTAGATTGGCAGGCAGCACTAGTAGGGAAGGCGGCAGAGCAGCAATGGATGGAGTTTCTGTAAGAAATGTGGAAAGTGAAGGATAAATACAGACCAAAAGTAAGGAAATATTCAAATAGAAAAATGTCACAACTGTGGCTGACGAGGGAACTCAAAGCCAACGTGAACACAAAAGAGAGGGCAAAAAAGGAAGCAAAAATTAATGGGAAGATAGAGGACTGGGAAGTTTTTAAAAACTTGCAGAAGGTAACTAAAAAACTCGTAAGGAAGGAAAAGAGGAAGAATGAAAGTAGGTGATCAAATAATATCAAAGAGGATACAAAAAGCTTCATTAAGTAGATAAGGTAAAAGAGAGGTGAGTAGATTTAGGACCACTGGGAAATAACGCTGGAGAAATAATGTGAGACAAGGAGATGCAGAGAAACAAAATGAATATTTCGCATTGCTGTTCGCTGTGGAAGGCATTAGCTGTGTGCTGGATGTTCCAAGGGTATCAGGGAAGGGAAGTGAGAATAGTAACTATTGCAAGGGAGAAGGTGCTCAGAAAGCTGACTGGTCTAAGGGCGGATAAGTTTCCCTGTCCAGATGGACTGCACCCTTGGGCCCTGAAAGAAATAGTGGTAGAGATTGTGGAGACATTGGTAATGATCTTTCAGGAATCAGTAGATTCTGGCATGATCCCAGGAGGCTGTAAAATCGCAAATGTCACCCCACTATTCAAGAAGGGAGGGGCATGGCTGAAAGGAAATTATAGACCGGTTAACCTGACGTCGGTGGTTGGGAAGATGTTGGAGTTATGGATGAGGTTAGGGAGTACTTAGAGGCACATGACAAGATAGGCCATGATTTCCTTAAGGGAAAACTTACTTGACAAACCAATTAAAATTCACTGAAGAAATGACCAGCAGGGTAGATAAGGATATGCAGCTGATGTTGTGTAATTGAATTTTCTAAAAGGTCTTTGACAAGATGATGCACATGAGGCTACTTTACAAGATAAGAGCACATGGAGCAACAGCAAACATACTAGAAGGAGTAGAGCATTGGCTGATTGGCAGGAAGTGGAGAGTCAGAAAGCGGGGATCATATTCTGGTTGGCTGGCAGTTGCTAGCGGTGTTTCACAGGGGTTGGTGTTGGGACAACTTCTTTTTATGCTGTATGCTATTGATTTGGATTATGGAATTAATGGCTTCTTGGCCAAGTTTGCAGATGATACAAAGGTAGGTGGAGGAGTGGGTAGCGTAGAGGAAATGGGGAGGCTGCAAAAGAACTTGGACAGTTTAGAAGAACGGGCAGAGAAGTGACAAATGAAATATAATGTTGGAAAGTATACGGTCATGCATTTTGGTAGAAAAAAATAAACAAGTAGACTATTTATTGAATGGGGGGAAAAATTGAAAATGCCCAAATGCAAAGGGACCTGGGAGTCCTCGTTCAGGATCACCTAAAGGTAAACTTGCAGGTTGAGTCGGTGGTGAAGAGGGCAAGTGCAACGCTGGCGTTCATTTCAGGGGGAATAGAATATAAGGGCAGGGATGTAATGCTGAGGCTTTATAAGGCACTGGTGAGGCCTCACATGGAGTATTGTGAGCAAATTTGGGCTCCTCATTTAAGAAAGGATGTGCTGACAATGGAGAGGGTTCAGAGGAAGTTCACAAGGAAGTTGATTCTGCAAATGAAAGGGTTATCATATGAGGAGCGTTTGACAGCTCTTGTTCTTGTTGAAATTTAGGAGAATGAGGGGGAAATGTAGAAATGTTGCTTCCCCACGGTAGGAGAGTCTCGGATAAGAGGACTCAATTTCAGTATTGAAGGGCGTCCACTTAGAAAAGATGCAGAGAATTTTTTTTAGCCAGAGGGTAGTTAATCAGTGGAACTTGTTGCCACAGACAGTTGTGGAGGCCAAGTCATTCGGTGTATTTAAGGGAGAGATTGATTAACCAGAGCATCAAAGGTTATGGGGAGAAAAGCAGGCAGTGGGGCTGAGCGGGAAAATGGATCAGGACAAGATTGAATGGTGGGGCAGACTCGATGGGCTGAATAGCCTATTTCTGTAGACCCTATGGAGCTGTGAGGCAGCAGCTCAACCTGCTGCGAGGCTTGTCTTTATTTCAGTATTTGCGCACATCGAGCCATGCCCTGAATGTCGGTGGTTACAGTGCAAGCTGATTCTTCTTCAAACAATGGGTGCTCCTGATCTAGGCCAATGCCAGTGTCAGAGATTGGGAAAATACAGGAAGAGAATTAGGTGCAATATTAACCAGGAGTGATATGGGATGAGCCAGTATTAATTGAATGTGGAGGAAGGGAAGGGAGAGTCTGTATTCACCAAAATGTAAAGCTAGGGTTGGCCAAAACTAGATGAGTGTAAGAGGAGACAAGGGAGCTGGTATTAGATGGTTACAAGAGGTGTGTATTGATCAGGAGGGAAGGAAAACAAAGTTTGAATTGGCCAAGGATGAAGGGAAAGAGGAGGCAGGCAATATTAGTTAATAAATCGAAGGAGATGAAGAAATAATGAGAGGGGGAAGGGAACAAGAATGTGTCAGTGAAGGGAGGAGAGAGAGTTTGTGCATGAGTAGAGGGGGGAGAGAGGCAGAGGAGTGGAAGGGGTAAGGGGAGAGAGAGAGAGACAGAGAGACAGAGAGACAGAGAGACAGAGAGAGACAGAGAGACAGAGAGAGAGAGAGGGAGGGAGGCAAAGATACTCCAGAGAGAAGGGATGGGTGGAAAAGCACATATTAACCATGAGACAATGGAGCAAGGAGATGGTCTGTGTCATCCCAGAGGGCTGGGATGAAAGATTCTGTGCTAAATTGGAGTGAGAAAATGGGGAGAGCACCAGCATCGACTGCGAACAGAGTGGAAGGAAGAGCCTGGTACAAACCAAGAGTGAGGGGAGAGCCAGTGTGAGTGGTAGGGGATAAAGGAAGGAGGGAGCCAGGAATGGGAGAAGGATGGGAGCGGAGCAGAGAGCCGGGAGTTACAGCAGGAATGAGAAGGTCCATGTTTGAGATAGGGGTTGTCCATTGGCCCTGAATGGAATATACTGATGTTAATTTTCATGGTCTTGTAACTGGAGGTTTATTATCACGTTATTAGGGATTTAAAGTTATAACCATGATATGTAGTGGATGTTTGAGAAACACAGGGAGAGAATAAACCATGGTATGAAATTACGAGATACTAACTTGATATATACCAGGGGTCGATCGGCCTCAAAGGGCGGGCTTTATGGGAGAACAATGTGTAGAGGCAAGCAGAAAGGCAAGCAAATAAATCTCAAAGGCAAATTCACCTTTCTGTTGTTGGCCCACTGTGCTGAGCACTATTTGGTGAGCTCGGCTGGTCAGCAGAGATGAGGCAGTGGATCCAGACACAGGCGTTGGGGAGGTTCTTGCCGTGTCTGCAGATGCAGGGCTGAGGTGCTCTGATGGAGCCGTGGTGTGTGGGGTGGGAGAGGTTGAGGGTGCTGACTGCCCTACATCTCCAGCAGTAGCTGGAGGGACAATGGAGGACCCCTCCGGTGAAGGACGCAGTGTGGAAACCAGTGGCTCCTCTGTGGAGGTGGTGGATGACCGACTGGTCGCAGCTCCAGATGGGGTCCCAGCAGCTTCACCGGCCTGTGGAGTAGTTCCAATTGAAAGATTGAGTGTGGAATCTGTGGTGGGGGGTTCACTAGTGGGTTCTGCTGCCGATTCAGTGCTTGTTGTGAACTCCGAGGAAGATTCCACAGCAGGTCCTGAGCTTGTCATGTCAGGAGTACTCCCACTTTCCACAAACAGGACTGTGGACTCCGGAGAAACCGAGATGCCATGTTCAATTTCACTACCCCACCCTGTGCTGTAATCCAAGAGGACCTCCATAGGCTCCAGGGGCAAGATCACAGAAGTACTCCTACTATCCATCGCTGGGACTTTTGACTCAGGAAAGGGTGAGTGGGAAGGTATCTGCGTTGCTTCTGAGACAGCAGTAGCTATAAATTCCGAAAAGAGATCAGTGAGTCCTGAGCTTTCTTGGGTGCTCCCAATTTCCATGCTGAGGTCAGCTGGAGATGGTAATCCAGAAGACTCTTGCGCCCCACCTGTTGTTCCGGTTGCCTGCTGATCCAAGAGGATTTTCGAGCCAAATATCTGACTGCTGTTAGCACTTTCCTCTGGCAGGTCAGGTAGATTTGAGGTCATTGGGACTGAGGACATCCCCGCCTGATGAGTTCCAAAGATTATTGGCCTTTCGGTGATTTCATGGACCTCTAAGGTGGCCACACCAGATAAATTCTCACGTTCATCCTCAGCATTTACCTGGAAAGTTGTGAGATCCTTTGGGGTTGTGGGGAAGTCCAAACTATTTGATTCATCCTCGAGCAGATATTCCTCTGTGTTGTATCCAAGACTGTTGTCCAGTAGTACATCTGGAGGTGAAGTGGAAGCGGTGCTGACAGTGGTGGTGAGGATTGCGCCTGAGTTAAGTTCGACTTTGGTGAACTCCAAAGTTGGTGACACTTCTCGAATTAGCTCATTGTTCAATTTCTTTCCTACTCCTGCACTAGGTGTTCGGCTGCTGTCTGAAGTTGGATGGAAAGGGGAAGCAGTAGTCCAGATGGATGTGAAGCCCATATCTGGTTTGGACTTAGTGCCATGGAACTCTGTAGTTAGGGAGATTTTTTTAATGGGGTGGGCTTGCAGTTCTGCTCCTGTTGTTTCCATAACATGGAGGCTGAGATCTGGAAGCAAAGTTGAAATCAAAGGAAGGGCAGTGATCCCGGTGGTGGGCAAGTCAGTCTCAAAGGGATCTTCTGGTTTGTGGCCCCTCAGTGGCAATGATGTTGTCTCAGTGTATAGTTCTCCACCAGCAGCAGATCCCGAGCCATCCAACACCTCTCTGGGATTGCTTCCTGGGCCTGGAGATCCTGAGTGGCTGTGTAACATGTGTCCTATTCTCGTTGATGATGTGCTGAGCTTCCCAGTCAAGGCTGGACTTTCAGTGCGCACCAAACTGCTCAGTTGCTGTTCAGGGGAAGACGACTGTGTGATCAGCACCAGGAGCGAGGACTCAGCGGTTGAACGGTGGTCCATCTGGTCTGAGCTGTGACTGTCGGACTCAACAGATCTTGGCCCAATGGTCGACAATGGGCTCTCTGCTCCTGGTTCGGTGTCCATGAAGCTTCCGGGATCCTTGGCTGACTCAACGCTCGTGTACTCTGAGCGTGATTCTAAGGAAAGAAAAGCAAAAGTCAGCTTCACACCTCAGCCCACTGCACCCAGGTACCTTCCAGAAAGAGGGCCAGACTAGGAACCCACCCATCACACACAGACAACATTCATTGGCGGAGAAACACGAAAGATGCAGATACTGGAATCCTGAGCGGAGAATTGCTGGAGAAACTTCTACTGCTCTACCGTGGAGAGCATTCTGGCTGGTGGCATCACTGCCTGGTACGGAGGCACCAACTCTTAGGACAAGAATCAACTCCAGAGAGTTGTTAGCTTGGCCTGCGACACATCACATGCACCAGTCTTCACTCCATTGAGGACATCTACAAATGACAGTGCCTCTATCCTCAAAGACCCCATTACCCAGACCATGTCCTCTTTACCGTGAAGAAGGTACAGGAGCCTGAAGATGAGCACTCAGTGGCACAGGGTCAGGTTCTTCCCACTGCCTTCAGATTCCTGAATGATAACAAACCATAGACACTGCCTCACTTTGTCTATTTTTATTTATTTTGTAAGCTGGTTTTATATAAATGATTGCACTGTGATTGTGACATGTTCATGACAATAAATTCTGATTCCAGCATTGTAGTATTCAATGCCCACACGCACACATGCCCACACCCACACGCACTCACATACACACACACACGCACACACCCACACGCACACAAACATGCACATGCACACACCCACACACACAAGCTCATGCCTGTGCATGCAAACATGCACACGCGCGCGCGCGCGCACACACACACACACACACACACACACACAGCCCCCCACGCATGCACACACATACACTAGCACAAACATGCACTCGCACACATAATCATTATGTCCATATTATACATGGTAGATTGTTCTGAATCTAAAAAAAGGCTAAAAATATCCATGATATAAATAGCTGGTGAATCTGAGTTCATAAAGTTTAATGATGTCCATTATCCATAGCAGATTAATTTTGCAGACAGTTTTACCCTTGTACATTTCAATTTTGCATCATGGTGGGAAGATATGATGAGTGAAACATCAGGCATGCCCAATAATTGTGGAATGAATAACAAACCGTAGTTCTCTATTAAACAGTGTCCTGCAGTATATTCAAAGTTACAGACACAGGGAATTGGCAGAAGCTGCCAGCCAAGCTGCAAGCTCCAGAGATACCTGTGGTGGTCAGTGAGCTCATGGCCATTCTTTCCCTTGAGACGGTTGGAAGGTTGTAATTCTCGGTTAACTGTAGATGAGGTGAACCAGTGGATGTGGCTGAATGTGAATTGTCAGGCACACAGTTTTTGTCATCTGAATAATAGAAAAATCACTGTTCAGTGTTAATATTAAATTCTCCCACTACACACAAACACACACGGACACACATACACACACTCTTACAGACACACACACACTCACACTTGCACACACACTCACACACGCACATACGTGCAGACACATACCCATATACTCACACACACACTCACCCATGCACCCACACACACACACTCACACACACTCGCATGCGCACACACACACACACACACACACACACACACATGTGCACACGCACATACAGACAGACCTGCACTACACACCCACACACATGCACACAGACATGCACAAACACACCCCTGCACTACACACACACTCACACACACACTCATGCACACACACGCATGTGCACACATACATACACACACTCCTGCACTATACACCCGACACGCACACATGCACACAGTTGTGCACAAACACACCCCTTCACTACACATATGCATGCACACACACACTTACACGCACACACACACATAGTCATGCACAAACACACCCCTGCACTACACACACACACACACACACTCCACCCAACTCCCTACCCCCCCATAAACAGCTGTTTTAACTTACAGAGAACAGACGTATCCATCAGAGAACAGACATCCACTACTGCCCTTTACAATGACCCCATCAGACCCCATCGTGTCAGACTCTGCTGAACATTAGTTACCCACCTGTCCCTGTAAAGCAGAAAGTATCAAACTTCAAGTTCTGTGGCCATGAATCTGTGTAGATCCCAATGAGATTTTTCCTACAAGACGGGTGAGCATGGACTCGAGGGAGAGCAACCAGACCATCCTGAATCCACCCATATCTGTGGGGTGAGGTAAAGTAGTGCAGTATCAATGTCTCCAATTACCGAGCCGTGACCCCTCAGTCCAGGTGGAGATGAACCCATGCCATTTGGATATCCCGTCCACCAGACTGCAGATGATTACACGGAGCAGATTTGTTCTGGCAATTGTCTTCTGCCACCCAAAACCCATCTGAAATGTTTCTCCTCCCTTTTCTCCCTGCTTCTCTCCCCTTGATTCTCTCTTTTTCTATCTTCCTCTCTCCAGCTCTCTCCCTCTTCTGCATCACCTTCTCCCCTTTCTCTCACTGTTTCCCCCCTCCTCTCTCTCAAACCTCTACCTTCCTTTTCCCTCTTTCTTTTATCTCTCCCCTTTAATTCCTCTCACACCCCCCCATCTCTCTCTCTCTCTTTCTCTCTCTCTTTCTCTCTCTCTCTCTCTTTCTCTCTCTCTCTCTCTCTCTCTCTACATCTATCTTCTATCTCATTCCTTTCATCCTTGCT
The DNA here is from genome assembly GCF_036971445.1 of Narcine bancroftii. Lineage (NCBI taxonomy): Eukaryota > Metazoa > Chordata > Chondrichthyes > Torpediniformes > Narcinidae > Narcine > Narcine bancroftii. Next base: position 253,895,777 of record NC_091469.1, on the reverse strand, counting down.
CAGCATGCTTGCTCAGGGCTCTGTTCAAATGTAGAAACCTCTCCTTCACCTTAACCGGAATTATGGAATTATGCACAGCTCCTGGAGCATGAGGGGCATTACTCCTCTAAAACTAAGAGGCGACCTGAGGTGACTTTCGAATATTAAGAGATGGCCTTGCTGGTGAGTGTACGGAGATCTCACCAAGCCAGGGGAATCGGTTGCAAGAGAAGGTAACAACTCGTTCAGGAAGCTGTTTCCTTTTAATCTGGCAACAGAGTTAAAAGGCTAAGAGCGACTGAGTCAATTTGCCAGGTTGATACTAATCTGGACATCTAACTTAGCCCCATGGCTAAGAGTGTCCAAAACCGGTGGGCCTACCTTGAAGATGAGAGGGAAGAGGTTTAAAGGGGATCTGAGAGTATATGTTTCACTGAAGAGGGCAACATCTGGACAGGTACTTCAATGAGCAGGGAACACCCAGGAGACTGCCGATGCTGAAATCTGGAGCAACTAACAACCTGCTGGAGGTACTCGGGGCGGGTCGAGCAGCATCAGTGGAGAAAAACAAAGGTCGAGGTTTCGGGCTGGAGCCCTCCTTCGAGATTTGATGTGTATCGATGAAGGGTCCTGACTTGAAAGGTTGGTCACTGATGCTGCTCAACCCATTCAGTTCCCCCAGCAGGTTGTTTGCTGGACTCGAATAAGCAGGGCACAGAGGACTATGGAATACAGGCCGGTGGAACCTGTTCCTATGCTGTGCGACAGGGCAGCATGGTTAGCACGGCGGTTAGAACCATGCTGTTACAGCACCAGTGATCAGGACCAGGGGTTGACTCTGGAAGGAGTTTGTATGTTCACCCTGTGTCTGTGTGGTTTTTTCCCCGGTGGGGTTCAGGTTTCCTCCCACCACTCAAAACATCCCGAGGGGTGTAGGTCAATTGGGTGTGATTGGGCGGTGGGGGCTCATGAGGCGAAATGGCTGTGAGTCTAAAAGAAAAAAAACTCTGACGAAACCTGCATAATATCAGAGTTGGTCACCTTCTCTTTGGCTGAGTCGAATAACCTGTCACTGGCAATTCCTTTATCCACCAGTGGGGGTCAGGCTATCTCTGCTATCCTGAGAAAGGAAGGCCCTCCCTCCCTGAGGTCTCCTTACCTGCAGGATTCGTAGCCTGATGCATGCGCCCACTTCAGTTGCTGGAGTGTGGCTAACGTATACCCATGAGACTCGCAGAAGGCTACTGCAGCCTGGAAGTCCAGTTTGTAGCGGGTACCAGCCTCCATCTGAATGATTCCTGGGTTCCTGCACTTCATCGTCACATCTGGAAACGGAATTATAGGCTGTTGTGGCACGCAATAGTGCAGGTGTGACCTCACTCGATGTATAGGCTGGCCCGCCTCCGACCCTGCAACTCCTCCCCATAAGATTCCCAATTGAAGCTGGTCACCCTAGATTCCTCCCTCCATATCAGCTTTGGATCTGGGCCAACATGTAGAGACTTGACTGATATTTCTGGATATTAAAGCCTTTAATCACTTGTTTTGAGTCTGCTTGTGGCTACTGATTGCAATTTAATATCCAGAATACTTGGCATGGACAAGATGATCCAGGTAATACAGTAGGAGACTGACCCCGGGGATCCAGGGGCCTCTGTCAAGTTTGATATGTGGCTGCACTGTTTAAAGGCCTACACGAGACACCACAAGATCTCCTCAGACAGTGACAAGTACGATCTGTTCTTTTCATCGGTTGGCCACCAAGCGAACCAAATAATACAGGACTGGGAAAAGGACAAGGACGCGATGGCCCGGCTGCGGCAGCAACACGGTGCTGCCATGAACTCAATGTATGCATGTTACCTCCTGGTCACCCAACACCAGGCCGAATGGTGATTTTGTCGACAACTTTATGAGGGCCATGAGGGAGCTGGGACGAGCCTGTGGGTGCGAGGATGTGACTGCGGTGGTCTACCAAAACGATCCCATCCGTGATGGGTTAGTGGCCAGCTTTTGCTCAAACTACATCTGTGTGCGACTCCTGGAGAAGGGTAATCAGACGTGCAGTGGGCTCGATCACTGGAGGCAGCCCAGAAGAATGCAGAGAGGCCTGCTCTGCAAGCCACACAGACATCAGGTGGGGAGCACGGGCGCCACTACCTTGGGTTTGGGGACCCTGACTGCCGCTGCCGAGCACACGAGGTGCAACTACTGCGGCCAGACCAAGCGTCCAAGGAAGTATTGCCTGGCTTTCAGCACGACTTGCTCGATCTGCAGGAGGAAGGGGAACCATGCCAAGGTATGCCATTCTAAACCTCTCTCCAGCAGCACCACGTTCGGACCTCAGCCGCATCACCATCTTGGATCGACTCACTCCTGGCATCAGTTCTGGTGGCTAATAACCGAGCGGCAGGAACAGGAGGAAGACAACATGTGATGACATCATTTCTGGCTTTTCTTCCGGACTCCACCGCGTGGAATCCATGGGGGGGGGCGTCCATCTCTGGATCTTCACAGTGGCCATCTTGGTGGCAAGAGGTGGATGACAATAAATTAAAAGCCACATATCCTTATTTGAATAATGTCACCATCTGTGTCCATAACCAGGAGGAACACGACATGAACCTGTGGAAATTCCTGGACACTGCTAAAGGCCTGAACTTCGCATACAACCAGAAAAAGTGCTTGTTCCGCACCTCGTGTCTGGCAATACTGGGGTATTTGGTGGAGCATGGTGGCATTGTCCCGGACCCCGAGCACATGCACCCCCTTCTGGAACTCCCACTGCCCGAAAAATCAAGGCCTTGAAAAGGTGCCTGGGGTTCTTCTATTATTATACACAATGGATCCCCGATTACATGAACAAGGTCCACCCCCAGTGAAAACCACCAGGTTTCCCCAGTCGGCAGAGGCTCATAAGGTCTTCAAGGGCATTAAGGATGAGATTGTCAAGGCAGCAATGCACGCCACTGATGAATCCATCCCTTTCCAAATGGAGAGTGAAGTCTAAAAAATTGCCCTGGCCACCACGCTGAACCAAGCAGGCAGGGCTGTGGCATTTTTTTCCTGAACCCTCCAGGGTCCTGATCTCAGGCATTCGGCCATCGAGAAGGAGGCACAGGCTATAGTGGAGGCCGTGCGTCACTGGAAGCACTATCTGGCCGGCAGACCCTCACCCTGTGACGGACCAGAGAGCCATCACATTTATGTTTAACAATAAACAGTGGGGAAAAATCAAAAATGACAAGATCATGAGGTGGAGAATTGAACTATCCACCTACAATTATGAAATCTTGTACTGGCTGGGGAAGTTCAATAAGCCACCTGATGCCCTACCCTGGGGAACAAGTAGATCACTCCAAGCCCTCCACGATACCTCTGCTACCCCAGGGTCACCAGGCTCTATCACTTCATGAGGGCCTGCAACCCCCACCCTCCCCCATTCAGAGGAGGAGATCAGGGAGCTGACCTGTAACTGCTCGGCCTACACGAAGTGCAAGCCACACTTCTACCGGCCGGAGAGAGCTCATCTGATAAAGGTGACTCTTCCCTTTGAACGACTCAGTATGGACTTCAAGGGCCCTCTTACATCCACGAATCGGAATATTGTGGACGAGTACTCCCACTTCCCATTTACAATCCCATGCCCGGATATGACCTTGCCCGCGGTTATTACAGTGCTCCACAACCTTTTCTCTTTGTTTGGATACCCCAGTTACATTCACAGTGACTAGAGGTCCTCCTTCATGAGTGAAGAGTTGCATCAGTACTTCCTATCCAAGGGGATGGCCACAAGCAGAACTATCAGTTACGACCCCTGCGGGAAAGGGCAGGTGGAAAGGGAGAATGGCACTATCTGGAGGGCAATCTTCTTGGCCCTCAAGTCAAAAGGAATGTCCATCTTCCAGTGGCAAGAGGTCCTCCTTGAGATCCTGCACACTACCTGATCCCTACTCTGTAAGGCCACAAGTGCCATTCCACACGAGAAACTATTCTCCTTCCCTAGGATGTTGGCGTCAGGAACCACGCTGCCGGTCTGGCTGATGACCCCTGGGTCGGTGCTTCTCCGCAGACATGTTAGGACCCACAAGACCAACTCGTTAGTCAAGGTCCACCTCTTGCATGCTAACCCCAATACACCTGTGTACAGTACCCGGATGGACATGAAGACACAGAGTCCATCCGGGTCCTGACTCAAGCAGGAGCCCAGGCATGAGAGGTGAACCCAGAAGCTCTTGTCAGCAACCAAATATCGTCCAGGTAAATGATTTCTTACCACTGCCACAACCACTACCACAATCCCTTAGGCTCCCACCCCTACAGCCCTGCAACCACCAGTGGAATAATTGATGATCCCACCCCCTGCCAGAGCTAGTTCACGCTGCCACAGTTTAGCCCCCAGACACTCATCCCACCGCAGGAGCCAATGACAACACCACCAGGTAATCCGATGGCAGATAAAGCCACTGGACCGAACCTATGAATAGACTGTATGACTAGAGATATGGACACTGTCCCACTTCACCCTGCAGAGCCTTATCCAAAAGGAAGGGGTGAATGTGGTGGAACATGGTAATGCAGGTGGGGGCCCCTCACTGGACTGATCAGGCTTGCCTGCCTCCGACCTGGTAACTCTTCCCTGTAGTTTCCCAATAAAGGCTCTGAGCCCTCGTCTCCTCCATTAATACCAGCCTTGGATCCAGGCCAGAAGCATGTAGTTATGTGCTGGAAGTTCCAGGTTGTTAAAGCCTTTGACCACGGGCTTTGTTTCTGCTCGTGGTTATTGATTGTTCAACAGTCGTGAATCACGCTGCCAGTCTGGCTGACGACTCCAGGGCCGGTGCTACTTCGTAGACATGTTAGGACCCACAAGGCAGACCTGCTGGTTGAGGAAGTGCACCTCTTGCATGCGAATCCCAAATAAACCCATGTACAGTACCCGGACGGGTAGGAAGACACGGTGTCTGCCAGAACCTGGCTCAAGCAGGGGCCCCAGCAGGGGAGGTGCACCCAGAAGCCCTTGTCAGCGATCATCTGGTGCCTTCTGCCATCCAGATGAATGACCACTTGAACTCAACACCACCACTACACCCCCCCCAGCCTCTGCCCCCATCACCCCTACAACCACGAGTGGAACCACCAACATCCCCACACACCCCAGAACCCGTTCGGAACAACACAGTTCAGCCCCTGACATTCATCTTGCCATACATGTCACCATCCCGCAGGAACCGATAACGATGCATCCGGTGCTGTGGTGATCACAGTGGCGGATAAAGCCACCAGATAGGCTGAATCTGTGTAAAGACTGCAAGACTGGTAACGATGGACCCTGTCCCACTTCACCCTGCCAGACTCTCTCCAAAAAGGAGGGGTGGATGTGGGGAAACATGGTAGTGCAGGTGTGACCTCACTCGATTGTACAGGCTGGCCCACCTCCAACCCCATTACTCCTCCTCGTAGATCCCCAATAAAGGCTGATAGTCCTTCCACACCAGCCTTGGATCTGGGCCAGCAGCATATACAGACGTGCCTGATGTTTATGGATGTTAAAGCCTTTACTCACTTGCTTTGAGTCTGTTTGTGGCTATTGATCACACTACAGAGGCTATTAAGCATGCTCATTGTACATCGACACCAACTCCGAGCACAGGCTACACAGGAGCATGGAGCTGGAATCAAGGCTTCAATCCTTTGGTATCCTTGGACGCACAGTAATAATGGAGAATGATGCATCCCTGTTTTAACGGAAAATCCCTCTCCTCTTCCAACTGCCTTATGCTTTCTTTCCTGTCATAAATTCCCCTCACAGCCCTGTTTTTGAAAATTTCACAGTTGGTGTCTGAGCACTTTCCACGTGACTGCTCTTTACTGCTGTGTGTTTGACTCAGTGCTTCCTGTCTTCCCATCCTGCATCAATACAAATTTCAGCAGGTCTTACATGATCACTTGTTGATGTGTTTCCTTCCAGAAAACATTCCATCAGGACCTTCATACATTAGGCGATAACAGTCCAGTGGATAAAGCACTCAATCAAGACCTGAGCAATAATAGCTGACCTCTTGATACAGGGACTTCTTTAGTCCTGGGCCTGTAATCAAGCAACGTGAGTAATTATAATGGGCTTTAGTTCTCGGGCTGTAGTGGGACAATGTGGGGAATTATGTGGCCCTTCTAGTTCTCGAGCTGTAGTGGGACAGTATGGGGAATTATGTGGGCCTCTTTACTACTGGAATTTTGCAATAGGTAATGTAAACAACCACAGGCGACCTCTTAGGCATAACAGCACAAGAAAGAAAATGATATTGAGTTGATGTTACCTCGTCACACATAGCCTGTTCTTTAACTGGGAGTTGCTGGAGTTGAGGCTTCCACCCTTTCTGGCCGAAGGGAGCAGAGAAGAGGTTGTGGGCCAGTCAACATCTCAGCCCTGCCCAAGTATTCAACAAGACTGTGGCAACAATTCCACTCGCTTCCCCCACCCCCAGCCTCCACCCAACACTGATGAAACAGGTCAGCTTGTCACTCAGTGGACATTCCAGAGGAGGTAGGTTCTTAAACGACATGATTCAAAATTATTTTATTGTCATGTAATAAACCAGAGAATGTGATATTACACTGGGTTTTCTTTATGCTGTCAGGCAAAGATTCACCATCGGCAGAAATTGTCCAGCACCCCTTACGACCAGAGAAAGAGAAGCAAAAGAGAGTCCCCTCCCCCCCACCCGACCAGAGCCAGTGAGTCTCCATGGATTTGCCTCCTGCAGCCTCTGCAACCACACAGCCTTCAGTCCAAACCAGCAGCAACCCCAGCTCCACATGCACAGCTCTTACACGATCAGGAAGCCTCCAGCAGCCAAGGCGCCCTCTTATATCCCAGTACTCCTCGAGTCAGTCTCAAGCTGGTCTTCAGCAGACCACAGCCTGATGTGAGTACCTTGACCATGGTCGCCGATAGCCCACAGCCTGCTGCCTGTCTTCCTTAGCCTCCCTGGTCCACTGCTGTAGTTACCGACCCATGGGTTGTCTCCTCTGCTTCTCCTCAAATGGAGCGGTGGGGGGGGGGGGTCTTCCCATTTTCTGGTGCCCTGCGCCAATCCTCTGGTTCCCCAGAGTCTGCAAAGGCCCTCATTACAGATCATTGGCACCGCCATCCTGTACCCGGGCCCTGCAGCCACGGGATTTGGACACCAGGTCCAGCGCTGCTTTCACACTCACAGATAGTCTTACCTGATTGAAGATCCTTCATCCCAACTTGGTAGCTGTCCACATGTTCAAAGATTGAAATGATGGTGTAGATGTGGTACTGGAACATATTTTGCTTTGGGTTGGGTGAAAGGATTTGCTAACTGGAGACTGGTTCTGTTCGAATAATTACTTCCCTACACGCAAGAACAATATTGTTTATCCATTTTTCCACCGAGGTTCGGTGAGACAAGAACTAGGGTTAAGATGAAAGATGAAAGGAGAAAACGTTCAAGAGGCAGATAAGGGTTGAGAGTGTGGAATGAATGCCAGTGGGCTCGATTTCAACATTTAAGAAAAGATTAGATGGGTGCATGGATGGGGTGGGTTTGGAGGGCAATGGACCAGCTGCAGGTCAATGGGACTAGGCCAAATAACAGATGGCATTTTGCTGAGCTGTAGATTTATGGTTCTTTTGTTGTCCTTGCCTAAAGCCATTTTCTTGCACTCTATTTTTGCACATGCCTGCGTCTATATACCAAAACCTGAGCGTTTTCATCTATTTTCTCATGTTCCTGCTCTCACAGTTCACTGCTTCTGGTTGAAGTCTGTTCCCAATGGATCTGTGTGGATTGCGTGGGACGATCTGCGTAGGACAACCAGTCTCCCTCCCACCACCGCCCGCCCCCCCCCCACCCCCATTGACGTGATCTACCGGGATCGTTGTCCGAAGCGAAATCATCAAGGACCCCTTCCACCCTGCACAGAGCACCTTTCAGCTGCTTCTGTCAGGGGGGAGAGGGACAGGGGTATCAGAGCCAGGACCACCAGGCCAAGGAACAACTTCTTCCACAAGCATTGAGAATGCTGAATGACCAAAGGAACTGCTCACACTAACTTAGTGGTTCTCAACCTTTTTCTTTCCACTCACATACCACTTTAAATATTCCCTATGCCATCGGTGCTCTGTGATTAGTAAGGGATTGCTTTTTTTTTTAAATTTTTTATTTTTCACACCATAAATCACATTAGCCATGATATACACTTTTTCTTTTTCACACATATACAGTGACTTTTTCTCCCCCCCCCCTCCCTCCTCCCAAGCCACCCCCCCCACCCCCCCCTCTCATCCATTTTAGGTATACAATCTAGGTTGCATTAAACCAGTCAGACAATGTTGTCATTCAACAAAAATACACCAGAAATTCTACTGAGTCCATTCTTTTCTTTCCTTCTCCTTCCATCAACTTAGGTAATGTTTGTCCCCGGTAGGTTTTCGCTATTGTATTTAATGTAAGGCTCCCATACTTGTTCGAATATTTCAATATTATTTCTTAAACTATATGTTATTTTTTCTAATGGAATACATTTATTCATTTCTATATACCATTGTTGTATTTTCAAATTATCTTCCAATTTCCAGGTTGACATAATACATTTTTTTGCTACGGCTAGGGCTATCTTAACAAATCTTTTTTGTGCATCCTCCAAATCAATTCCAAATTCTTTGTTTTTTATGTTACTTAGGAGAAAGATCTCTGGATTCTTTGGTATATTGTTTTCTGTTATTTTATTTAATATCTGATTGAGATCATCCCAAAATTTTTCTACTCTCTCACATGTCCAGATTGCATGAATTGTTGTTCCCATTTCTTTTTTACATCGAAAACATCTATCAGATACTGTTGGGTCCCATTTATTTAACTTTTGCAGTGTAATGTATAGTCTGTGTAACCAATTATATTGTATCATACGTAGCCTCGTATTTATTGTATTTCTCATCGTTCCAGAACATAATTTCTCCCATGTTTCCTTTTATATCTTTATATTTAAATCTTGTTCCCATTTTTGTTTAGTTTTACCATTTGTTTCCTCATTCTCCTTTTCTTGCAGTTTAATATACATATTTGTTATAAATCTTTTGATTAACATTGTATCTGTAATCACATATTCAAGGTTACTTCCCTCTGGTAAACTCAAATTGCTTCCTAATTTATCTTTCAAGTAGGATCTCAGTTGGTAATATGCCAGCACTGTATCTCCAGTTATATTGTTCTTATCTCTCATTTGTTCAAAGGATAAGAATCTACTTCCTGAAAAACAATTTTCTATTCTTTTAATCCCTTTTTTTCCCCATTCTCTAAAGGAAAGGTTATCTATTGTAAAAGGGAGTAGCTTATTTTGCGTCAATATTAGTTTTGGTAATTGATAATTTGTTTTATTTCTTTCTACATGAATCTTCTTCCAAATATTGAGGAGATGATGTAATACTGGAGAAGTTCTATGTTGTACCAATTTTTCGTCCCATTTATATAATATGTGTTCAGGTATCTTTTCCCCTATTTTATCTAATTCTAATCTCGTCCAGTCTGGTTTTTCCCTTGTTTGATAAAAATCTGATAGGTATCTTAATTGTGCGGCTCTATAATAATTTTTGAAGTTTGGCAATTGTAAGCCTCCTTGTTTATACCATTCTGTTAATTTATCTAGTGCTATCCTCGGTTTCCCCCCACTCCATAAAAATTTCCTTATTATTTTCTTTAACTCTTTGAAGAATTTTTCTGTCAGTTGTATTGGCAATGCCTGAAATAAGTATAATATCCTTGGAAAAATGTTCATTTTAATACAGTTTATCCTTCCTATCAGTGTTAGTGGTAGATCTTTCCAATGCTCTAAATCGTCCTGTAATTTTTTCATTAGTGGGTTGTAATTGAGTTTATATAATTGGCCTAGATTTTTGTTTATTTGTACACCTAGGTATCTTATTGCCTGCATTTGCCATCTGAATGGAGATTCCTTCTTAAATTTTGAGAAATCCGCATTATTCATAGGCATTGCTTCACTTTTATTTACGTTTATCTTGTAACCCGACACTTCTCCATATTCCTTCAATTTCTTATATAATTCTTTTATTGATAGTTCTGGTTCTGTTAAGTACACTATAACATCATCCGCAAATAGACTGATTTTATATTCCCTGTCTTTTATTTTTATTCCTTTTATATTATTATCTATTCTTATCAATTCTGCTAGTGGTTCTATAGCTAGCGCAAACAATAAAGGTGATAGTGGGCATCCCTGCCGCGTTGACCTGCTTAAGTTAAATTGCTTTGATACATGTCCATTTACTGTCACTTTCGCTAACGGTCCCTTATATAATGCTTTAATCCAATTAATATACTTCTCCGGTAAACTGAATTTTTGCAATACTTTGAACAAATAATTCCATTCTACTCTGTCGAAGGCCTTCTCTGCGTCTAAAGCAACTGCTACTGTAGGTGCTTTATTTCCTTCTACTTCATGAATTAAGTTAATAAATTTACAAATATTGTCTGTTGTGCGTCTTTTTTTGATAAATCCAGTTTGGTCTAAATTTACCATTTTCGGTACCTGTTCTGCTAATCTGTTTGCTAATAGTTTAGCTATTATCTTATAATCTGTGTTTAGCAAAGATATTGGTCTATATGATGCTGGTGAGAGTGGATCTTTCCCTTGTTTTAGTATTACTGTAATTATTGCTGTTTTACATGAATCTGGTAAGTTTTGTGTCTCATCAATCTGGTTGATTACATCCAGGAGGGGCGGTATTAATAAGTCTTTAAATGTTTTGTAGAATTCTATTGGAAATCCATCCTCTCCTGGTGACTTATTATTTGGTAATTTTTTTATTATCTCTTGTATTTCTACTGTTCCAAATGGTTCTGTTAATTTATTTTGTTCCTCTATTTGTAGTTTTTGTAGTTCAATTTTAGTCAAAAATTCATCTATTTTCTCTTCTTTCCCTTCGTTTTCAGTTCGGTATAATTGTTCATAGAATTCTCTAAAGTTTTCCTTTTGGATTATATGTAATTTGTTTGTCTTTTTTTCCTTGATGCCAATACCATTTTCTTAGCTTGCTCTGTCTTAAGCTGCCATGCTAGGATTTTGTGCGTTTTTTCACCTAGTTCATAATATTTCTGTTTTGTCTTCATTATATTCTTCTCTACCTTATATGTTTGTAATGTTTCATATTTTATTTTTTTATCCGCCAATTCTCTTCTTTTAGTTGTATCTTCCTTCATTGCTAATTTTTTTTCTATGTTTACTATTTCCCTTTCCAACTGCTCTGTTTCCTGATTATAGTCCTTCTTCATCTTGGTTACATAACTTATTATTTGCCCTCTAATGAATGCTTTCATTGCGTCCCATAGTATAAACTTATCTTCCACTGATTCCGTATTTACTTCAAAATACATTTTTAATTGTTTTTCAATAAATTCTCTAAAATCCTGTCTTTTAAGTAGCATGGGGTTTAATCTCCATCTATACATTCTTGGAGGGATGTCCTCTAGCTTTACTGTCAATATTAAGGGTGAATGGTCCGATAGCATTCTCGCTTTATATTCTGTTTTTCTTACTCTATCCTGCATACTAGCTGATAACAAAAATAGGTCTATTCTTGAGTATGTTTTATGTCTAGCCGAGTAGTATGAGTATTCCTTTTCTTTTGGGTTTTGTTTCCTCCATATATCCAAAAGTTTCATTTCTTGCATTGATTTAATTATAAATTTGGTTACTTTGTTCTTCCTGTTAATTTTTTTCCCCGTTTTATCCATATTTGGATCCAAATTCAGGTTGAAATCCCCTCCTATTAGTATGTTCCCTTGCGTATTAGCTACCTTCAAAAAGATATCTTGCATAAACTTTTGATCTTCTTCGTTAGGTGAATATACATTAAGTAGATTCCAAAACTCCGAATATATCTGACATTTTATCATAACATATCTCCCTGCTGGATCTATTATTTCCTCTTCTATTTTAAATGGCACATTTTTACTAATTAATATAGCCACTCCTCTTGCTTTTGAATTATACGATGCTGCTGTTACATGTCCTACCCAATCTCTCTTTAATTTCTTGTGCTCCAATTCAGTTAAGTGTGTTTCTTGGACAAATGCTATATCAATTTTTTCCTTTTTCAGTAAATTTAGTAGTTTCTTCCTTTTAATTTGGTTATGTATTCCATTAATATTTAAAGTCATATAGTTCAGCGTAGCCATTTTATATTTTGTTTATCTTCTCTTCCCGTTTTTCCATCATTACCTTTCCTCCTTTTCCATTTCTGTTTTCTTATTTTCAACTCTTTATAAGACAACATTCCTACAACATCCAACATTTTCCTTATTCTCCTATTTATATCTTCATTATCCCCAATCTCCCCTTCCCCTCCTGAGTTGTCCTTTATCCCTTGTCGGACAACCACATCTCCCCTCTCCATTTGGGTTTGCGAATCCACTCGCAAGCGTCAACTGATTTTGCAGTGACCGCTATTTCCCCCCCACCCAGCCCCCCCCAGAAAAGATTTCACTTTTCATATGTCACTAAGGTCACTCTTTTAATTCCCTCCTTATTCTCTCTATTCCATTACCTTCCCTTATTAATTCTTGTCTATACTATCTATATTTTCCTCTAAGTACAGATACATTCACGTATGCACATTGTCTCTATTCACTCTTATACCTCTTTACCCACATACATATCAGTCGTGATCATTTTTACTCTCATTACCCATCTTCATCCCTCAGTCTATTTTTGTAATTGTTCTGCAAATTTTCGTGCTTCTTCTGGATCCGAGAATAGTCTGTTTTGTTGTCCTGGAATAAATATTTTCAATACCGCTGGATGCTTTAGTATAAATTTATACCCTTTCTTCCATAAAATCGCCTTTGCTGTATTGAACTCTTTTCTCTTCTTTAGGAGTTCAAATCTTATATCTGGATAAATGAAGATTTTTTGCCCTTTATACTCCAGTGGTTTGTTGCCCTCTCTTACTTTTTCCATTGTCTTCTCCAGTACCTTTTCTCTTGTAGTATATCTTAGGAATTTTACTAAAATAGATCTTGGTTTTTGTTGTGGTTGTGGTTTAGAGGCCAATGCTCTATGTGCCCTTTCTATTTCCATTTCTTGTTGTAGTTCTGGACATCCTAGGGTCTTAGGGATCCAATCTTTTATAAACTCCCTCATATTCTTGCCTTCTTCATCTTCCTTAAGGCCCACTATCTTTATGTTATTTCTTCTGTTATAATTTTCCATTATATCTATTTTTTGAGCTGGTAGTTCTTGTGTCTCTTTAGTTTTTTTATTAGATTCCTCCAATTTCTTTTTTAAGTCTTCTACCTCCATTTCTGCTGCTACTGCCCGCTCTTCCATCTTGTCCATTTTCTTTCCCATTTCTGTTAAGGTCATATCTATTTTATTCACTTTCTCTTCTGTGTTGTTTATTCTTCTTCTTAAATCATTAAATTCCTGTGTTTGCCATTCTTTAAATGACTCCATGTATCCTCTAACAGGAGAAAGTATATCCTTTACCTTGCCTTTCCCTTCTTCTATTTCACTGTACTCTTCCTCTTCTTCTTCATCTGGGTTGGCCATCTGTTGTTTCTTTGTTGCCCTTTTCTTCTCTTCTTTCTTGCTTTCATTGTCTTCTGTGGTCTCTTCTTGCTGCAGGTGTTTTGCAGCTGTCGTTGCCGGCTGTGGAGATCGACTCCCCAGCTGGTCCCCCCTCCCGTCGGTGTGTTTTTTTTCATGCGCGGTTGCGCACTTTTACTCGGCTCTGCGAGCCATTTTTGTAGTCCTATTTCTACTGACCTGAGGAAGTGGGCTTCTCTCTCCACAGCGGGCCTCTTCGGACAGGTAAGGCCTTCTCCTTCTTCCTCCGTTGTCTTCTCTTCCTCTCTTCTTACTGTTGATTTTGATTTTTCTTTTTTTGTCGCCATCTTCTTTCCACCTTTATACTCACTTTTCTTTAACTTTTATTTCTGTGCCTTTGTATTTTCTCTTGTTTTTCCCGACTTTTCTGGAGAGGGCTGGAGTTCACCGTCCGGCCACTACTCCATCACGTGACTCCTCCCGTAAGGGATTGCTTAAGGTGGGATGTGAGTGGGAAGGGAAGGTTGAGAATCACTGCTCTAGACCCAATTGTTACTGAAATACTTTGCTTGACAAAAATTGTCATTGGCCCATTTCCTTTGGAGTTATGAAACATTGCACATAATGAGTCAATGAGGTACAATTAAAACAGAGCTTTTCAAACTTTTTCTTTCCACCCGCACACCACCTTAAGCAATCCCTTACTAATCACAGAGCACTGATAGCATAGGGAATACTTAAGGTAGTCTGTGAGTGGAAAGAGAAAGATTGAGAACCACTGCACTAACCATTTGAGACTCTCATTTGTACAAAAGGAATATTTATTTATTTAGGTATAATACTTGTCCTGCATATGTATTGTTTGTCTGCATGTGTGTTATGTCTGGTTGTGTGTCTGCGTGTTTTACTCCAAAGACCGGAGAATGTGGTTTTGTTAGGTTGTACTTGTACTATCAGATGACAATGAACTTGACAACTTGATCTTTGGAAATCTGGAGAAATGGTAGGATTGCCATAGTCAACACTTCCCGAGGGAGCTAGAAGGCTGTGCAAAGGACCCCACCAGAGACTTCCTCAACAGCATATCACCATAGCAACCTGACCACATCCCATCATGGAATTCCCTCTGTCCTACCCGCCACGCTTTCTGCAACTCAGAACCACCTTGATCCTCTCTTTCCCAGTTCTGACGAAAGTTCTCCAACCTGAAACGTAAGCCTGGTTTCTCTCCCCACAGACGTTGCCTGACCTGCCAAACATTTCCCTCATTTGTCTCCGTCTCCGATATCCAACATCTGCAGTTCCTTTGATCTTTTGCAGGTACAAATGCATTGAGATGCAAGTTAGCCGCGGGGGATTGGAAAACTATATTAAACTAACAATGGCTAATATTTCAATAATAATTTGCCTCTGTCGAGAAACAAGGAAATCGTTCCAGCTGGTGGCTAACAAGAGGAGTTAAGGATTGTACTGATTAAAGAGCAAGATTTAATATGTTGCCAATAGTGAGAGGGAGAATAGGGAACATTGCAGAACTGTACAAAAGAGGACGAAGGAATGGACAGGGCCCGGCAAAGTTAAAGCAGCAATCTGGAGATTTTGTGAAAGCTTCTGAAGATATGTAAAAAATAATTTTTTTTAAATTGAGGAGGTGGTGGTATCCACAGACACCCGATGTCCCTGAAGGGACACCCTTTGGCATCTCTTTCTCGTCTTGATAGTGGGCCTGAACCAGTGATGGCTCTTTGTGGGCCCTTACAGGGCAACCAAAATAAAACATAATTTCTATATTTGTGGACATGAAAAAAAAAATTGAATCTTCCCACCACATCCTTTCCTTCTATCAGGGAGCTCCCCTCAGCATCACTCATCTGTATCTACCTATATCTTCTTAACTGTTAGCTTGTGCTCCTCCCCCTCCCCCTTCTCCTTTTCTTCCGCGACCACCCCCCCCACCAGCCCGCCTGGCTTTCGACATTCCTAACGAAGGGCTCACTCAGCTACTTCCTACAAATGCTGTGTGATGGCTCAGCTTCTCTACGAGTCTGTGCGCTGCAAATGGATTTTGAAATCTTGTTTCGGACAGACGGAAGCCAATCATCGGATGGGCGCCTAATTACAGTGCCAAGGTTTGTCAGCAAGTAAGCTTGAAGCCAAGGTGGCCTCCCCAATTCAAGGGACACATTGAATTCCCCCCACCAGCACCCTGGGCCTCGTCAACCACCCTAGGAACCGCAGTGAAAACAAATCACTGTCCATCGTGAGGGAGAGGGCCAGGGTGATCTGTCAGATCATTGCTGGAGCGCGCTAAGGTGCTGATACCATCCGGTCAGTGGCGAGAAATGAAATGAGGCCTTTGTTAGTGTGCCCCGCTGTGAAACCAGCATTGCAATTAGCATGTGATGGTTTGAACAGTGGAATAGGTGCTGTAATGTGGCAGTGTAAAGGATGATGTCAATCACAAGGCGCCGCTGGAACTTAGTGGGTCGAGTTGCAGAAGTGGACGAGAAAATAATGGCTGACTCTTTGAGCCAAAGTCTTAAGAAGACAGACAGAGGACATGGTGGGAAGGGTGAAACATGGATTCCACATTAGAATGGATGACCAGGCAGAGATGGAACACGATGGGCAATGACAGGTGCCAGCCAAAGGCAAGAGAGAAGTGAGAAAACCCAAGGGAGATGAGGGATGGAATGGGTGAGGAGAAGAAAATGCTGCCAGTGAGAAGAAGCAGGGGTGACAACTGACACAAGAGAGTTCAGGCAGGGGGTGGTTGGGGGTGGGGGGGCAGAGAGAGTGGAAGAATTCACTGTCCAGTGGGGAGATGGAGGGGTGTAAGAAGCACAGAGCTGGGGGTATAAGAATGAGTAAGGGGTGGGTTGTAAAGGATAATAGTCTAGGCTCTGATCACAGAGGCTTTGGAGAGATGAGATATACCACTCACATTGAGAGAGGCATTAGGAGTTGTGCTTGGATTGAAAATGGTTAATTTGTTCCAATTGTGAAGAACCTAACTCGGCAACAGACCACCTGCCTTTGATGGTCATCCTTGATACTACAGTCACAAGGCAAACAATGACTGCATCATAAAAATACAAAAATGGAAAAATAGAAGCAGGAGGGAGCCATTCAGCCCCTTTAATTCTACGCTGCAATCAATAGCTGATCTTTTGCCTCTGGTTCACCCCTCTGAACTAATCCCATAACCTTTGATTCTCTTAATACTCAAAGATCTGTTAATCTCTGTCTTGAATGCACTCAGCGACTATCCTGTTAGGCAGAGAAGTCCAAAGGTTAACTACCTCTGGGTGAAAATATTTTCTCCTTGTCTCAGCCCAAGTGACCAACCTCTAATTTTGAGCTACGATCCCTGGTTTTAGATTCCAGGGCAGGGGAAATGTCAGTTCCTGTATACATTTGGGTGGTTTCCATGAGATTACGTCTCGTGTGAACTTTTTGTGGGGATCCAAACTAGCGCTGGAATGGGGCGTCTCTTTGCAACCTTTCTTTATGGCACACAAAACGGAGCTTTTTATTGTATCTCTGTACACATAACAATAAAAAAATTAATTCAATGTCACCTTTGCCTGTTTAATCACTCCTCATTATACAACCTTTGTCTGTTTAATCACTCTTCACTGTACAACCTCTGCCTGTTAAATCACTCCTCACTGTACAACCTCTACCTGTTTAATCACTCCTCACTGTACAACCTCTGCCTGTTTAATTACTCCTCACTGTACAACTTCTGCCTGTTTAATCACTCCTCACTGTACAACCTCTGCCTGTTAAATCTCCTCACTGTACAACCTCTGCCTGTTAAATCACTCTTCAATGTACAACCTCTGCCTGTTAAATCACACCTCACTGTACAACCTCTGCCTGTTAAATCACTCCTCACTGTACAACCTCTGCCTGTTAAATCACTCCTCACTGTACAACCTCTGCTTGTTTAATCACTCCTCACTGTGCGACCTCTGCCTGTTTAATCACTCCTAATTGTATAACCTCTGCCTGTTAAATCACTCTTCACTGTACAACCTCTGCCTTGGAAATTAATCTGGTGAACTCTTTGCTGCACTCTCCTTCCTCAGGTAGGAAGACCAGGAATGGACCTAACATTCCAAAGATCATGGAACACAGCACAGTACAGGCCCTTTGGCCTTTGATGTTGTTCTGACCTATATATTCCTTAAAAAAGAATTAAACTCTCCCTACCCTGTAAGCCTCTATTTCCCTTCCATCCATGGGCCAGTCGGTCTAGGTGTCTCTTAAATACCCCTAATGTTTCAGCCTCCACCACCACCCCTGGCAACGCATACCCAGAACCCACAGCGTTCTGTGTAAAAAGCGTACCCCTGATGTCTGCCCTGAACTTCCTTCCCTTCACTTTGTACACATGTCCTCTGGTGTTCGCTGTTCCTGCCCTGGGAAACAGGTGCTGGCCACCCACCTATCGATGCCTCACATAATCTTGTAGACCTCTATCAGGTCTCCTCTCATCCTTCTACACTCCAAAGTGAAAAGTCCCAGCTCTGCTAATTTTGCCTCATAAGACTTGTTTTCCAATCCAGGTAACATCCTGGTAAATCTCCTCTAGACCCTCTCTATAGCTTTCACATCCTTCCTATAATGAAGTGACTAGAACTGAACACAATACACTAAGTGTGGTCTTACCAGAGATTTGTGAGTTGCAACATGACTTCTCTTGAACTCAATCCCCCATTAATGAAGCCCAGCATCCCACAGGCCTTCTTAACTATCCTATTAAGCTGTGCAGAGACCTTGAAGGATGTATGGATTTGAACCTCAAGGTCCCTCTGTTCATCCACACTCTTAAGTATTTGACCATTAACCATTAATAAATATTTGAGGGCATCAAGTGCATTCTACACTCTCTCATTTTCAGCATCAGATTGACCAACTTTGGTTGAATGAACAACATAGAAGAGCCAGGTGGGAGTAGCATGAGACAGACCATTGATGAGGAGCAACCTGGACAAAGAGCTGGAGCAGAGTCTAAATCCACACTGAACTACGGAAGCGTCACGCCAAAGAGCTAACTAATACCACCCCAGTGTATCAGATGAACATTGTGAATCCCACCACGGCCAATTCCTAAACAAGTAATATCCATCCATATCTTCATCCTCAGTGAACGTGGATGTGAAAGGCACGATTTGCTGCCCCTTGTGTTCGCTCCTATTCCCCTCGAGCTGCACCACCTTTCTGACTGGAACATGCGCCACCTGTCCTTCATCGTCACTGAGCTTGAGTTCCCTCCCTGGCAGCACAAATACTACAGTTCTCAAGAAAGTGGCTCACAAGCAGCCTTTCAGGGACAATTAGAGGCTAAGAAGCAGCACGTGCACTGCTGAAGATATTGTTATCCCTTGAATTAATGAATTGAATAAATCTTCATTGTCTTACATGCATTTTGTTTGGCTGCAATAACTCTCAGATCCTCATGGGCATTTTCTTCCAAGAGATAAATTCATTCAAACATTAAAAACGCACTCACAACTTAGAATTGCCCTCTGGGTGTAAATTAAGGCACCAATTATGTACTTACAGACATTAACCTGAAATATTTATGCTCCTTAACTCCACAAGTGAAAGTACTTATGATACCTGATGCTTCTGTTTGCGGCTCCCTAAGAATCAACGAACTGGATCGTCAGGTTTTTTTTAAAGCGGACAAAGTTTCATCCTTTTTTGTCATTTTTCAAAGGCCCACATCGATTGATGATCATGAGAGTTTATTATTTGCACGCAGAGGTGCAATGTACATAGATGCAATGAAACTCTTGCAAATCTAAATAGGTCATGTGCATTAAATGGTAGGCTATTGAGATGTGCAGAACAAAAAAAGGGATTTAGGAGTGATGGTAAATAGTACCCTCAAGGCTGATACTCAGGTAGATGCTGTGATGAAGAAGGCATTTGGAATGTTGGCCTTCATAAATCGGAGTATTGAATTCAAGAGTAGGGAGGTTATGATGAAATTGTACAAGGCATTGGTGAGGCCAAATTTGGAGTACTGTGTACAGTTTTGGTCACCAAATTATAGGAAAGATATAAACAAAATAGAGAGAGTGCAGAGAAGGTTCACGAGAATGTTGACAGGATTTCAGGGTCTGAGTTAAAGGGAAAGGTTGTGCAGACTGGGGCTTTTTTCTCTCGAGCGTAGAAGATTGAGGGGGGACTTGATAGAGGTGTTTAAGATTTTAAAAGGGACAGACAGAGTAAATGTGGATAGGCTTTTTCAATTAAGAGTGGGGGAGATTCAAACTAGAGGGCATGGTTTAAGATTGAAGGGGGAAAATTATAAGGGGAACATGAGGGGAAATTTCTTTACACAAAGGGTGGTAGGGATGTGGAATGAGCTTCCAGCAAACGTGGTTGAGGCGGGATCGTTGGTTACATTTAAGGAAAGACTGGATAGTTACATGGAAAGGAGAGGACTGGATGGGTATGGACCAGGTGCTGGTCAGTGGGACTAGGAGGGTGGGGATTTGTTACGGCATGGACCAGTAGGCCGAACTGGCCTGTTCTGTGCTGTAAGTGGTTATATGGTTATATGGTCATGCAGACACACAAGTACTTAAAATACCCTTAAAATACCCTAGGAAATACACCCATTAACCCACGAATCCTATAGTTCTTTGGAATGTGGGAGGAAACCAGAGCACCTGGAGAAGATCCACATGGACATGAGGCAACATTTTACAAGCAGCACCAGATTCGAACCCAGGTCGCTGGCGCTGTAATAAAAGCAGCCCCTCTAGGTTCAAGAACAGTTTCTTTGCAACCATTATCGGACTCTTGAATCCCCCCTTGTTGCACTAATCCTGGACTGCTCAAACTCCACAAAAGAATTGTCTGCACTACTACAGGTAACTTTTGTGCTAGGATTACTGATCTATCTATCTTATGTATTTGTTGCCTCTTTTAATTAAATTCACATGACTGTTTTAGTGATTTTTATTTTACAAATACCTGTTTGGTGCAAATGTACATTGTACAATGTACTGGAATATAACAGTAAATTCATCACACTGTTCTGCCATTGAATTACATCTGTCTCATTGGGATTTATATTTTATGAAGGTGAATGGGGAATGTAGAAATATTTGCATGAACCACAGGAATAGACTAAATCCAACGTATATATTATTAAAGGTTAAGAATGGCCGGAGTCCACCCTCCACAAGGCATGGGCCTCCCTGCCTCCCGACGATTGGTCGAATGTCCATCGCTGCATCTCCCTGGGATAGCCTCACCTCTCCAGGCCTTCCCAGGTGATCGTTGGCTGCCCTTCATCCTCTGCTGTTGAACCTCCATTGCTGGGCCCTCTGAGGATCGTCGTCACTTCGTGGTGTGCTGAGTCGGGAGTCCAGTTTTATTCATTCCTTTCACCTGGGCTGTGGCTTTATTTCTTCATTTTTTTTCCTAAGGTAATGTGGGATGTTGGGGGTGGGGTGGAAAAATGACTTGAGCTCGATTGCATTCCTACCTGCCTACTGCAGGGGGCGACCCACTGCACCTGCAGGGAGGTCACCTGGTATACTGGCTCTACCTACTTCCCTCCAATCACCGGCCCCATTATAAAGGCTCCCGCCGGCCCTTGTGCAGGCAGTAGAGCACATGGAGCCAGAAGAGTGACTGAACCTCATGTACAGGTTTTAAGCTAATTAAAGTCTGTAATGCAGCCTTTGTAGTTTGAGCTTGTTTGCTCGCAATGCAGTGCATCACAACTGTGCTGATAATTTTATACATCGCTATAATTATATTTGTAAATATTTGAATATGTTTGAGTTTGAAAAATTATAAACAAAATATTCAAAATAAAACAAAGGGTTATGAAGCTTTGAGATAGGCACATGACTATAATGGGGATGGAGGGATATCTACTGGGAGCAAGCAACAGCCTTTTAATTTGATTTGGACATGGTGTTCGGCGCAGACCCGTAGAGTGAAGGGCCGGCTCCTGTGTGGTACAGTCCCACATTCTGCAGGACTGGTGGATTGGCTAGGGGAGGGTGCTGGGGTGACAGTGTGAATGGAGCCTGTACTATGGCATTTTCTCCCCCCCATTGCCGGCCATTGGAACTGGGATGGGTGAGGTGTCTATCGATCTATGTGACTCTAAATTACCTCAGTGATCCTGGGGCCTCTCTTCACCACCGCCCCTCCCATCAAGTTTCAGGGACTGTTTATAGCTGCAATAATATGTCCCCAGATAAGAATAGGAGCAGAATTCGGCCATTTTGCTGATGTATTTTCCCTTTCTCCTTCCTTCTCCTTTGACTCTCACTAATCACGAATCTATCAGCCTCTGCCTTTTAAATCTCCTCAATGACTTGGCCTGCGTGGCAACAAATTTCACAGATTCACCCACCCTCTCAAGAAACATAGAACCATAGAAGAATTACAGCCACCGTTTCCCACCAACAATCAATATTCATCAACCTCAATGGTGGAATTCCAGGCTGGCATTTTGGCCCATGTCTACGCCTCAGGGCCAAGGCTTGAGTGAAGCTGCTTGACATTCATTGATGCTCTGTCTCTGCTGCTATCTCTTCTCTTCTAATGTCTGGTTCCACACATCATCTTCAGAGGGACCACCAGATCCAGGATTGCAATGTCTGTTCAAAATTTTTGTGACATGACTGCAAGATTCCCTCCCACCTTGTAATCTGCGGTGTTTCTTTCAGCCCTTCTGGTTCTTAGAACAAGAGAAAAGGAGGCCATTCGCCCTTTCAGTTCCGGGTGAGCTCCCAGCAGAAGAATCTCATCAATCCCATACAGCACACAGATGAGCTGGAGAAACTCAGAAGGTCACCCAGCATCCTCAGGAAGTCAATGGGCAACCAATGTTGTGGCCCCTTTTCCCTGATGCTGCCTGACTTGCTGAGGTTCTCCAGCACATTAGTGTTTTGTACTAGACCCCAGCAGACTTTCTTGATCAAAGTTAAAAGATAAAAGTGCCTTTATTGTCACGTACTACAGTTAGAATGCAACACACATGAACTTTTGTCCACTGTAAGGCAGACAAAGTTGCCACTTTGACCAGCGCCCCTCACAGAAACCCACAGCACCTGGTGTTCCCAGGCAGTCTCCCCTCCGAGTACCGACCAGGTTTGAGCCAGCTTAGCTTCTGAAACCAGACAATCCCAGGCTCAAATTTATTGTTAGAGCACATATAACCCTGACATTTTTTTCCTGATGGCGAGCCAGAATTACCACTTATTGGGAGTGTAAAGAATAATTGAACTCAATATACACATGTAAACAAATACATGTAAACAATACAGAGAGGAAATCAATAAAGTGCACAAGTAAAAGTCCTTAAATGAGTGAGTCCCTGATTGAGTTTGTCGTTGAGGAGTCTGATGGTGGAGGGGGAGCAGCTGTTCCTGAACCTGGTGGTACGAGTCTTGTGGCACCTCTACCTCTTTCCTGATGGCAGCAGCGAGAACTGGGTGGTGTGGAACTTAGACGATTGTTCTTGCTCTCCGATGGCAGTGTTCCCTGTAGATGTTCTCGATGGTGAGGAGGGTTTTGCATGTGAGGTCCTGGACTTTTGCAGGGCTTTTCATTCAGGGGTATTGGTGTTCCCGTACAAGACTGTGATGCAGTTGGTCAGCACACTTTCCACCACACCTCTGTAGAAATTTTCCAGGGTTTCCGATGACATACCAAACCTCTGCAAGCTCTTGAGGAAGTAGAGGCGCGGATGTGCTTTCTTCACGATGCCATTAATGTGTTGGGTCCAGGAAAGATCATCCGAGATAGTGACTTCCAAGAATTTACATTTGCTCTCCATCTCCATCTCTGATCCCCCAGTGATCACTCTAGTTTTCCCTTCCTGAAGTCAACAATCAGCTCCTTGGTTTTGGTGACATTGAGTACCTTTCAGCCAAGTTTTCAATCTCCCTCCTCTCTGCTGACTCATCGGCCCCTCTTATTCAACCCACTACAGTGGTATCATCAACGATTTGTAGATGGTCTGGTTGTCACATGGAGCCTCACAGCCGCAGGTGTACTTTTCTCATTAATCCCATTCTTCCTTTTAAACAACATTCTCTTCAACATCAACTTGTTTCTGATTCTTCGTAATCTCCACTAAAGGGCAGATCACAACAGATGTGGGAAAGCAGAGAAACCAGGGAAATCCACCTCATCACGGGACTGGAGGTCAGGATCGAATCCAGGACCCTGTATCACCTGCTGCAACGCCGTGCCTCGATCGTGCTCATCATGTGTCGTTCCTCTGCAGGCCTGAATGGTATCATTAGGTCTACCTACACCAACTCCACATGCTCACCCGACGGGGGCGACCATACTCGGCCTCCCAGCTCACGATCACCTTCCATGGCCACGCTAGGGACTCGTGTGACAACACTCTGTGATGTGATCTCACTGCGCTTGCCTCAGAGTGACACTACACTACAAGTTAGAAGGCTGCTATATGTAGTGCAGGGGTGAGAACCTATGGCCTATGGGCCTGATCCAAATTTATCCAACCCGCAGGCATGAAGGCCTAATATGGCCTGCGATCTAAATTTATCCGTCCAGTGCCACTGCCACCCAACTCCCCACCATCATCCGGCGCTGCCAAAAAATCAGTGCAGCTCACTGTTCAATCACTGACTCACCATCTGGCCTACGCATGGTGAAAGGTTGCCCGCTCACCCGCCCCAACGTAGTGCACCTTTCAGAACAATGTGCACCATGAACTTCGGGTTGTACCAGCCGCTGATGCGAGTTGGTTGATGTTCACCCTCAATGAAGGAATTAACCAATCATCCCTTAATTGAGGTGATCACCCATCAACACACAGCATCAACTGGTGCAATAATGTATCAGAAGTCACATCACATGCTACACATTGCTCTCGACAACTCGACACACTGCGTGTAGCAGCATTCTAACGTGGAGGGCAGTGTCACTGAGGCAAGTGTAGTGAGAGCATGTTACACTGTATTGCCACACAATGTTGCCTTTCTATCAAATGGAAAGCTTTAGTAAGTATAATTAGTGAGGAACGAACTAGTCTTGGTACTGGGACAATGACACAAGGTTGGCAGACATTCCGCTCCAACGAATCTAAAACAGGTCATTTGGTTGCCCACTCATTGCTGTGTGTGGGAGCTTGCTGTGCACAATTGGTCGCCATGTTTTCCACATTATAGCCGCACACAACACTTTAAGAATGACATCCCAACTCTCATGCTCAATGCCACAGCCCACGGAGCTTTCGCTGCTGCCCTACCCACCTGCGTCACCACTTTTAGGAAGCTATCGACTTGTGGTCACTCCACGTTTCTGAGGTTGCTGCCATTTATTTTGGGAATTTGACCTCCCACATAGGACATAGAGAGAGAGGTACAGCATAGAATAGGCCCTACTGCCCATGATGTGTTGATCTGCAGAAACCTGCTCCTGCATCAGTCTAACCCTTTCTTCACTCACAGCCCATCACCCTTATCTAAGAATCTTTTGAATGTCCCTATTGTGCCAGCCTCCACCACTACCCCCAGTGACGCATTCTAGGTACCCACCACTCTTGGTGATTACAAAAACCTCCCTCTGACATTTCCCTAAATTTTCCTCTGATGTCCTTTGGTCTTGGTCACTGTCACCCTGGGAAAAAGCTGCTGGCTGTCCACCCTGTCCATGCCTCTCAAATGAAACATACATCTGTTAAGTTGCTTCTCACTTGTTTGGATTAATTTCCATTTGCAATCCCTCCGCCCAAATTCCCAGCTGATCTACTTCCTGCTGTGTCCTAAGCCCAACCTCATTCCCACTTTCCGGCAGGGTGTCAGAGAATCCAACAGGCTACCCCATCCCCACCCAACTCTCTCCCCACCCACTGTGAGCTCAGAGCTCTGGCCACCTCCAGAGTTTCCACACAGGGGCAGATTCTCCAAATGTCCACGTTGAACAAGCATGCTGAGATTGTGTGCCTTCTTTTCTTTCCCCGTGGTAACTCTCAGTCTCCTGCCTCTGGCGACACGTGCAGCCCAAGGAGGGGAGGGTGGGGGAAGTGAAGGGAAGGGTCGCTGGTGCACCAGCAGAGTCATTTGGCCTCAGTCAGAATCACAGGATTAGCAGATTTGCATACACCAGCAGCCAGTAGGTTAGCGACCAGTAACCTAGGGGTCAGTAATCCCTTGTTCACCATGAGGCTGACTGTGTAACATACAATTGTGGGCTTAACTCTCTGCAGGAACTTTTGGAACATCTGAGAAAAAAGCCTCATTGCCTCTGTGGCCGATGTGGGAGTCACAAAGCTCCCTGTAGGTAGGTTGTTCCTCTCCATCCACCAGGGCCCTTGACCCCTGCTTAGATCCTGACCTACTCTCTTCTTTTTGAGGGTTCGGGAAGCCCAGAGCTCCCCGCGCCACATGGGAGGGAGGGACAGTCTGTCTGAAGGGGGTGTGGACTGGAGAAGTAGCGTTAGATGTTTCGATTTAACGGTCAATTGTGAGAGGAAGAGTTGGTTCAAATCCAACACACCCTATTGCAGTTGGAGATTCGAGACAAGTTTCCTCAGTGCACTGAGTGCTCGTTGAAGGGGCAATGAGAAAAGATGCATCTCTTTGTTTGTAAATTGGAAAGGGGGGAATGGGGGGGTAAATATGGTTCATACATAGCGTTGAAATTGGTGAGGTTAAAATCCCGTCAGAATACAGGGACTGGAGGACTGCTTCAATCCTCTCGGGATAATGTCTTGAAGTTTCATTGAGAATTTGCCAAATTTTCTGTGGATTCTATGGTAACATTTTCTCAAGCATTAATCACACCACAATTTAAAAACTTGCGCGGAGAGCCTTGTTTAATTCATCACAGTTTCTTATGATTTTTTTCTCTCTTTCTCTTTACAAAAGAACACGGATCAAATGTTCAACTGGTTTAGTTCTATCAGTCTTGTCAGATTAATCACCAGCCAATCTGTTAACTACTTGCCATTCTAAGAGGTAAACGTTTAAAATGAGCAAAACATTTGCAAAACAAGCAAAGGAATGACTGTATAGACCAGTAAAGTTTGTTAACATCTGAGACCCTCCTAAAATGATGAACCAGTGCTATCAGTCCATCTGCTTCACCTCACTCCTGATGGTACAGCATTTCCTTTTCTGTTCATTGAACTCTTCAAAAGTAAGGCAAAGACTAGTCCTCTGGTAAGTCTGCAGCCAGAAGTTACCTACCTTGAGCACAGAAGGAATTTTCCACCAGTAACGAACCCAAAGCTCCTAGAAACAGCCAGTGCCACATGTTTGAAACTGTCAGCAGCTTCCCCTCTCTCCAGGCTGAAAACCTGAAGGGTAAGTGATTTCTTAGACCCAGCTTCTCTACACTGTCCTCTAGTGAGTTGAGTTTGTGGTGAACGGTTTTATTCTGATTGAAAGGATCAAGGAGGGGTGGGAAGGAGGGAGTGACGTAAGGTTTACAGTCACCAAAGTAAGAACTGTCTCTCTATCTCTCTCTCACTCTCTACCCCCCCATGCACAAACACAGACATTCAGGCACGCAACCACATAGCATACACACACACACACACACACACACACACACATGGACACAGACAGACAGACAGACACACATGGACACAGACAGACAGACACACACATGAACACAGACAGACGAACACACACACACACATTCATATGGAGACACACACATGGACACAGACACACACACGCGCACACACACATATATGGACTTACACACACACACACACACGGACAGACAGCGGACACGCACACACACATTCATATGGAGACACACACATGGATACAGACACACGCATACACACACACACACACACACACATGTCATGGTTAGCTCGACTCTATTACAGAACCAGCAACCCATGTTTGAATTTGATGTTGTCTGTAAGGAGTTTGGATGCTCCTGGATGCTCCAGTTTCCTCCCACCCTCCAAAACATATGGGGTTGTGGGTTAATTTAGGTGTAACTGGGCAGCACAGGTGTAACACGCACACACACGCACACACACAGATGCATGCACATACACGCACCCACACACAGTTCATTTAACAAGTGCAGTGCAAGTAAAGTGGATATCCTGAAGAGATACATCTGCCAATGCATCACAGTTCTTCACCTGCCCATCTCTTGATGCAAAACAAACAAAGACCAACTCCAAACAACAGGCCTCTCCGAGTACCTGATTTACAAGTTCCTTTGCTTTTTATTGCATTCGTTTCCAGGGACTTATCAGTGCTTCACGGTCATGAGGCTTCCCTTCCTTTCCTCTGTGAAAGCTGATAAAGCAATTAGCTTGTGCTACAAAGAGCACCACATATTAATTCTGTTGAAGACAGAAGGCCATTATCCCCCTAATTAGCAAAAGCACAGTGGAGAATCTCATAGAACTGCTTCCTCACAGAGCCAGTGACCCAGGTTTGACCCTGACCTCGAGAGCAGAATCTGCACATTCTATCCTGCAGGTTTCCTCTGGTTACTCTGGGGTTTGTTTACCACATCCGAAAGATGGTCGGCTAATTGTCCTGAGGGTCCTTGTCTCTGGAGGGAGAGGGAAGGGGGTTAGGTTAATGGGGATTCTGGGAGAATATGTGGGAGTCCATATTTCAGAAGACACATCAAGGTAACCATGAAGAAGGTACACCAATGCCTCTACTGTCCAAGAAGTACGAGGAGATTTGTCATGTTGTCAGATACTCCATTGAACCTCCACAGGAGCCCGGTGGAAAGACTGGCTGTATCACAACTTGGTCTGGAAACGTGAGTTCTCCAAAACACCGAAGCCTTGCAGAAAGTGGCAAACCTGGCCAAGTCCATCACAGGCTCCAACCACAATCTATGAAAGCATCTATGTGAGGTACTGCCTCAACAAGGCAGTCGACATCATAAATGACCACCATCACCCCGGTCACAATCTCTACCTGCTGCTCCTCTAAGACAGAAAGCACACCTCCAGGTTCAAGAACAGAGTTTTTGTCAACAGCTATCGGGCTCTTGAACCTCGCCGTGCCACCCTAACCCCAACACTCAGGACCACCATTGAAATATCACTCTTTCTTTCTTATACAATTGTAAATATCAATTTATTCATCCATCCTTTGATATTTATTATCTTACTTTTGTGGCCATTTCAAATTTTACTACAGTAATCAGTCTATGTTTCAGTGTATCTGTTTCTTCTACAGTACTTATGTATCAGACAATAAACTCTCACTGAGCATTGAAGATAAAGTTGGATTAGTGTAACATGCATGACAGTTGGGCAACAGCAAGAAGATGGACAAAGCAGGACAGGCAGCATCCATGGAGAGAGATGGGCATTCAACATTTTAGGTCAGGACCCTTTCTCAAGACTACAGTGAGAAGAGGAGGTAGCAAAATGGGAGGGGACTGGGGTTATAGGATATTGGACATTTAAAGATAGTAGAGGTACAATTAGAATTCTTTGGACACTTCACATGAACAGATACATTAGAACATTTAGTTACGACTAGAAAGCTGTGAGGAAAAAGAAGCCAAGGTGGACGGAGAATGAAAATGAGAGATGGATTAACATCGTGGTAGAAACAGGGAGGCAACAACTACAATTTGGAGACCGTGACAGATGGAGAGACATGATCGTCCACGCCGTACAGAAGGGACCTGAATGAAAGAAGACGTGGAGTGAGGAGACAAGAACAAGAATGGGGATGGAGACCATGGGCATGTGAGTGAATCGCAAACACTGGAACTGGCTGAGAGTACAGGAACAAGCAAAGGAGAGATGGAAACAGTGGAACCGGATCAGGGTTGAGGTTACCAGAAACTGGAGAGCCCAAATGTTCATACCATTGGGCTACAAGTGACCCAAGTGAAATGCTCCTCAAAGTTGCCTTTGGCAATGGATGAGACCAAGGATGGATGTGGGAATGGGAAGGGGAATTGGAATGGCTTTTAGCTCAGCCTCTCCCCAGATTTTGCATTTCCAGCTCTGCAGATTTTTTTTGTTGATTTTTGTAACTGGAGATGGTAGATGGGGAGGGACGGCTCATCGCTGCTAGTTCTGCATTGAAGATCCAAGCAGCTGTCCTGGAGTGCAGAGGCAACAGAGGTGCTGAAGTATCTGTGGAGGAGGAAGCTGAGTGAAGCTGCCCACCTGTTTTGGGGAATGCAGTGGTGAGTGGTAGGGTAAGGCAGAGGAACAAACCATCCCGATCCAGAGTGAGTGTCCCACAGCATCACCCAGCCAAGCTGATGCCTACAAGTTTCTTTACATCTCGGAACCGCAGGCATCATCACCTGCTCCATGTCACTTGACCTTGCTTGTGCTGAATTTTTAGTTCTTTAACCAAGACCAGATGGGTAACCTTGTGGTCCCTGTGAGTCACCTGACCTCCAGCCAAGGGAGGAGATTCCAATTTGACCACGAGACTAATTGGGAAAGGCCACAGTAAGGACAGGAAAGAGCCAGCAGGCCCGAAGCCTGGAGTACTCCTCTAGATCAGGGGCAGCACCAGGCACTCTCGTTAATCCATCTGGCCCAGACGACAAGTTATCCTCGCTTTGCTGGGCTATATGTGAACAGTTGCTTTCTCACACCCAGGGTGATAACCTGACTGATTCATACTTCCCAGCATCTTCTACCTTTAAGCCATTTCACTGAAAGGTGTGGTGTTTGGAACTGCTCCCTCTGCTTTCCAAGGTAGCAGTGAAGTCAGTGCATTTTTTAAGGATTAGTGTGGTGTGTTCAGCTGCGGAAGCTTGTTAATGATTCTCTCCAAGGTTAGGTTTGTTTGCGTGGTGCTGGGGAGTTGTAGTCGGCTTGTGCCAGGATGTTCCTCAGTCAGGTCCTCAGACAGGACTCACTTCCTACATGAGCCTGTTCCCTATCTGTGGCTAAATCTCAGCAAAAAAAATAGTGATTGAATTATAGAGAAGTGCAGCAGAGAGACAGGCTCTTTGGTGCACCTTGTCCACGCCTAATGTGATACCTAATCCCATTTGCCTGCATTAGGTCTGCATTCTTTTCCTGGCCTGAATGCCTATGAAACATTGTGCCTTCTGCCTTCACCGTGATATAACAATTACAGCATGGAAACAGCCCCTCGAGTCTGCACTGATTTAAGTGAAACTCCACTAATCCCACCTACCTGCTCCCTGCCCATAACCCTCCAATCCCCTCACATCCATGCACTCATCCAACCTCCTCTTAAATGACAAAATCGACCTTGGTGCAACCACCTCTTCTGGAAGGTCATTCCACTCAGCCACCACTCTCTGAGTGAAGAAGCTCCCTCTCACGTTACTTCTAAACTTTTGCCCACTAACCCTTAACTTATGACCCCTCGTTCCAATCTCACCTACCCGCAAGGGGAAGAGCCTGTTCACATCTACTCTATCAAGCCCCCTCATAATTTTAAATACCTCTACCAAATCCCCCCCTCAACCTTCTATGCTCCAATGAATAAAGTCCCAGTCTACTCAATCTTTCTCCATATTCAAGATACTGCAAACCGGCAACATTTTAGTAAACCTTCTCTGCACCCTCTCAACCTTATTGATATCCTTCCTATAATTTGGACACCTGAACTCCACACAGTACTCCAAACTTGGCCTCATCAAGGCTTTGAACAGTCTCAACATCACCTCCCAGCTCCCAAATCATTCTATGCTATGATTTATAAAGGCCAGCATACCAAAAGGCTTCTTCACCACCCTATCTACATGGGAATCCACCTTCAAGGAATGCTGAATCGTTATTCCAAGATCCCTCTGTTCCTCTGCATTCCTCAATGTCTTCCCCTTCGCTGCAAATGTCCTATTTTGGTTATTCCTCCCAAAATGAAGCACCTCACACTTCTGATGTTTATTTTTCAGGCAGAAATGAATGAAAGCCGCCAGGTCTCATAGATAGGCAGTGGGAAAGAACAACCTCTGAGGCTGAGGGAGGGTGTGCAGATGCCCATAACTGAGGCATTCCCCCTCCTTGGCCCGTGGACCCTGGGACAAAGAACCTTTGCAGAGGAATCACAGATTATATCCTGTAGTATGCAGAATGGAAGCATGGCTTAGCAAGAGCCACCGGTTCAATCTTGACCTCGGGTGCTGTCTGTGTGGAGCTTGCATGTGGCCGCGCGGGTTTCTCCCAGGTGTGCTGATTTCCACCCACGTCCCAAAGGCATGCAGGTGGATAGGTTAATGGGCCACTGTAAATTAGCTCCCTGCTGTGCGAGTAAGTAAAAACTGGGAGACAGTAACTGTGATGGTTAAATGGGTACTTGAGAGGCAGCATGTACTTGGTCAAAAGGGCCATTTTGAAAGCTTCCTCCGGCAGGCTGTGATTAATGAACTGTGTCCTGTAACCGAGTAAATCATTTCAAAATATTTATATATATTCACTTTAAATTAAGGGGCGAAATGGTTGGTGTAGCGGTTAGTGCAACGTCTTTACAGCACCAATGATCAGGACAGGAGTTTGAATCCCACGCAGTCGGTAAGGAGTTTATATGTTATCCTTGTGTCTGCGTGGGTTTTCCCCGGAAGTTCCAGTTTCCTCTCACTGTTCAAAAACGTACCAGAGGTGTAACTTAGTTGGATGTAAATTGGGCTGCATGGACTTGTGGGCTGAAATGGTCTGTTACCGTGCTGTACGTCTAAATTTAAATATATGTGATTATTATGTGCTGTGTATTTTGTATGTATGTGCACCGTGGGCTGAAGAAACACACCTTTGTCAGGTTGTATATGTACATTCAGATGATAATAAACTTGTCCAGTGCATTCATCAGCCATGCACCGATCTCAATATTCTGATCTCCTCACAGTATCAGGACACTGAATATATTGCAAAAACATCAAAGATCATGCAGATCTTCCCTTATACAAGGCAAGGAAATAACAATTGTAGTCGGATCTGCTAAGGAAAAGTGATGATTGCATGATCGAATTTTACATTGCATTGCAGATTTGATGTCCGAAAGAAACTCAATTAAAAGATATTGTTTAGATAAGGAAAGGCAAATATTTCATGAGTTTTAATTAATAATATTTATTTGTGAAATAAACACCCAAAAAATATTAATTTATGGCTAATTGAAGAGGATCAGATTGTATTAAAGAAAGACGTTTCATACTTTTGCCAAGAAAAATTGTAAGCCTAAAGATTAGGTGCTTAGAAAACAAAACATTGAAAAGGAGTCTGAAGGTAGAATGTGAGAAGTAACTATGAGAAATAGAAATTAAGATAGATTGTAAGATAGTACTTTTGTACATATGTGTGTGGGTACATATTTGTGTGTGTGTGTGTGCGCGCCCATGTGTGTGTGTTCAAGTGTGGGGTGTGCATGCATGCATGTATATGTGTGTGTGTCTGTGTGTGAATGTGCATATGTGTGTGTGTACACATGTTTGTGCATGTCTGTGTGTGTCTGTGTGAGTGCACGTATGTGCATATGTGTGTGTGTCTTTGTGTGTGTGTGTGTGTGTGTGTGTTGTGTGCGTACGCGGATGTGCGTCTATATTTGTATATATATGCCTGTGCATGTGTTATTGCCATGCTGTGGATCAGTGTTGTAGACTTTTCGAGATATACAGCACAGAAACAGGCCTTTCAGCTCACTATCCCATGTCGACATTTTGCCCATCCATACTAATCTCATTTTCCCTCATTAGCACATTGCCTATTCAAGTGTCTGTCTAAATGCCTCCTAAATATAGTTAAATAGTTATCCCTCAGATGCCCTTTAAAACTGCTTCTTCTCAACTTAAGCCATGTCCTGATTTTGCTACCTCCACACTGGGTGGGTTTCGACCTCCTGCTCTATCAAGGCCTATCACAACCTTCCATCAGGTCACCCCTCAGCCTCCTTCACTCCAGCAAACACAACCCAGCTAGTCCAGTCTCTCCCGTAACCGAAGTCCTCCAATCCAGGCTTGTCATCTTGTGACACCCTTAGTGCAGGGGTTAATACAACACTATTATAGCACCAGAGACACCTAATTTGAACCCAGCGGTGTCTGTGAGGAGTTTGTACATTCTCCCTGTGACTGCGTGGGTTTCCTCCGGGTGATCCAGTTTCCTCCCAAATTCCAGAGATGTATGGGGTTAGAAGGTTAGTTGGTCACATGGGTGTGATTACTTTGTGTGGGCCCCTGGGCTGGAAGGGCCTGTAACTGAGCTGCATCTCTAAATTAAAAAAAAATCTCCATACACTCCAGTCCAATCACACCCAGCAGAACTACACAGGAGGGAGGGTCAGATTTAAGGATCTGTGTGATCAGTCGGTGGAGGGATCCCATACTCCAAACCAAATGTAAACTTGCCTAGTCTGCTGCTGAACAGGAGTTTCAGTAAACAATGCGAATGAGCCATGTGACCTTCTCCTCAGTTATTTCTCTGTAATTCAATGTCTTTCTTCTTTAGCTTGGCTTCGCGGACGAAGATTTATGGAGGGGTAATGTCCACATCAGCTGCAGGCTCATTTGTGGCTGATAAGTTCGATGCGGGACAGGCAGACACGGTTGCAGCAGTTGCAGGGGAAAATTGGTTGGTTGGGGTTGGGTGTTGGGTTTTTCCTCCTTTGTCTTTTGTCAGTGAGGTGGGCTCTGTGGTCTTCTTCAAAGGAGGTTGCTGCCCGCTGAACTGTGAGGCGCCAAGATGCATGGTGGGAGGCGATATCAGCCCACTGGCGGTGGTCAATGTGGCAGGCACCAAGAGATTTCTTTAAGCAGTCCTTGTACCTCTTCTTTGGTGCACCTCTGTCTAGGTGGCCAGTGGAGAGCTCGTCATAGAACACGATGGCCCTCCATTCTGGAGACGTGACCCACCCAGCGCAGTTGGGTCTTTAGCAGCATGGATTCGATGCTTGCAGACTCTGCCAGCTCGAGTACTTCGATGTTGGTGATGAAGTCGCTCCAATGAATGTTGAGGATGGAGTGGAGACAACGCTGATGGAAGCATTCTAGGAGCCATAGGTGATGCCGGTAGAGGACCCATGATTCAGAGCCGAACAGGAGTGTGGGTATGACAACGGCTCTGTACACGTTGATCTTTGTGTGTTTCTTCAGGTGGTTGTTTTTCCAGACTCTTTTGTGTAGTCTTCCAAAGGCGCTATTTGCCTTGACGAGTCTGTTGTCTATCTCTTTGTCGATCCTTGCATCAGATGAAATGGTGCAGCCGATGTAGGTAAGCTGGTTGACCGTTTTGAGTTCTGTGTGCCTGATAGAGATGTGGGGGGGCTGGTGGTCATGGTGGGTAGCTGGCTGATGGAGGACCTCAGTTTTCTTCAGGCTGACTTCCAGGCCAGACATTTTGGCAGTTTCCGCAAAACAGGACATCATGAGCTGGAGAGCTGGCTCTGAATGGGCAACTAAAGCGGCATCGTCTGCAAAGAGTAGTTCACGGACAAGTTGCTCTTGTGTTTTGGAGTGAGCTTGCAGGCGCCTCAGATTGAACAATCAGAGGAACTACTGACATGGTCTTTGCCCTCAGACAGCTCCAAGAAAAGTGCAGAGAACAAAACAAAGGACTCTACATCACCTTTGTTGACCTCACCAAAGCCTTTGACACTGTGAGCAGGAAAGGGCTTTGGCAAATACTAGAGCGCCTCGGATGCCTCCCCAAGTTCCTCAACATGGTTATCCAACTGCACGAAAACCAACAAGGTCGGGTCAGATACAGCAATGAGCTCTCCGAACCCTTCTTTATTGACAACGGCGTGAAGCAAAGCTGCGTCCTTTCACCAACCCTCTTTACTATCTTCTTCAGCATGATGCTGAAACAAGCCATGAAAGACCTCAACAATGAAGATGCTGTTTACATCCAGTACCGCACGGATGGCAGTCTCTTCAATCTGAGTCTCTTCAATTCAATGTATTGACACCAGTAAACCACAGAAGAGAGCATTTGACGACAGTGACTTAAGATCGCTGTACCTTCCCGAATATATTGACACCAAGGTTAGAATGAACCATAGCGTAAGTGTTCCTTGAAGGGAATCCAAATCTCCAAATTGTCAAGGCATTCTAATACACAAAGTGTGCTGCCCAGTGATTGGATGAGTACTGCCACTGAGTTGTGTATTTGATGGAGCTGTCAGAAGCAGCTTCTGCAGATGTTCCTGTGATACTGGTGTGAGATCACACAGTTGAGCAATGTGTTTTCCCACCCTAAACCACACAGACTGCATTCGTTGAGAAAACTGTCAACGTGCAGTAGGGGGTTTGCTGAAGGAATCATTTTGCAAATGCACCGTACCCACTCCAGTGATATTCCCCCTCCTCTGACCCTGAGGAGCACGAATGAGTGAGGATCTGGGGCGTTGCACCTGTCATCTTGGAGAGGTTTTTTTAACCTTCCCGACTCCTCCACCTGAGATTGACATCAGGCCTGTCCTGACCTTTACCCAATACCAGACTCTGTGAAGCTCCTGGCCCAGAGAACCACGGTTCTGGGTTTTGCCCCCACAAGACGAGAAGCCTGTGGCTGTGCTGTCCTCAAGGAGTACTACCATAGAGTCACCCAGTGTGGAAACAGACCCTTCTGCCCAGCATACCCTTGCTGACCCATACACTTGGCCCATAATCGTCTATGTGCCTCATCTACCTTCTCTGGCAGCCCATTCCATATACCCACCACCCTCTGTGTAAAAAAAAACTCATCAGGTTCCAATTAATCTCTTTCCCCCGCCCCCCACCCCCCCCCCCCACACCACCACCTTAAAATCCTACTCTGATTTTGTGGTCACCCGATCTATATCTCTCATGATTTTTGTATGCCTCTCAGATCATCCCTCATCTCCCTGTGTTCCAAGGAACTCGGCCCTAGCCTTCTTAACCTCTATTCACAGTGGTCAGATCAGCTGCTAAACTGCCGGCCACTGAAATGTGGTGAAAATAGGAAGCCCCTGGTCATGGTGAGAATGTACAACTCCACACAGACAGTGCCAGAGGTCAGGATCGAGCCTGGCATGGCTGGGGATGCAAAGCAGCTCACCTCATTGCATCACTGTTGGTAGGAAATAACCCACGGAAGTGTTTTAATTTAAAAAAAATAATTTAGACAAACAGTACTGTAACAGGCCCATGAGCCCATTCTGTCCAATTACATTCAATTTATCTACACCACTGGTATGTTTTGAGGAAACAGGAGGTCCCAGGGAAAACCCATGAAGACATGGGGAGAACGTACAAATTCCTTACAGACAACGCGGGATTTGAACCCCAATCCCGATCACTAGCACCGTAAGAGCTACTGCTACGCCAACCATGAAGAGAGAGAAATAATTCAGTTTCCTGGGCAACATTTATTCCTGAGAACTGGCCCAACAACCCATCTCCTCACCGTTTTGGTGATTCACCGTGAGCACAGTGTCCAAGTTGTAGTGATACTAATTATTGGCAAGATGTTCCACAGACTTGTGAAACTCCATGAATCATTCCTTTCAGATGTCCAGCCCTGAGGATGTTCTGTCCCAATGTTAGCTGATAGGACAGGAATCCTCATTTACTCACATAGGATTCAAAGGAAACTCGCTGCCAAATATGGGCATACTCTGCCCTGCTGACTGCCACCTCCACCATACTAGTGAGGGCCCACTACACACTCTTGATAGGGGGAGGCAAAGTCAACAAGAATAGCCCATCACTGTGCAGGGAGGTGGGACTAGAAAGGGGTGTTTGGTTCGGTGCAGACTAGAAGGGCCTAATGGCCTGTTTCCGTGCTGTAATTGTTATCTTATGTTATGTTATGGTGACCAGACCACATTAGGGCCTCTTTGTCCACCATTTGGTCAGGATTCCCTTGTGGATGCTGCACAGGGCAACCCGGCCAGGACTGATTAATGAGTTGTGCTGCATGGAAACAGGAAGCACAATGTTGTCAGGATGGGGGCCGGTAGCCTTGCCCTCTTCACCCTCCTTCGGAAGTGTAGGTGTGACGGCCCTTCGCTGACCCACTTAAGAGGTGTTGAACTTGTCTAGATCCTTCATAAGTGCTCCCAATGACTCTGCTCCCACCGTTCTGTCAGGCCATAAAATTCCAGAGACTCCCCACCATCTGGGCAAGAGTCTGGAAACCGAAGTCTAACCTGTACACTGAGCTCCCCCTTCATTGTGTTGCTGGTCTACAAATGATGGGAACAAAGTTACAGGAGCTTTAACTGAAGATTAGAAGTAGCATGGCTGGAGACCCCCACCACCATAATGATGATGAGGTTTCTTATATAGAAAGGCAGGGCATCATTATTTTATACCCTATAAAGATGTCCATGAAAATGGGTCTGGTCCCTGATGGGCCAAAGGCTGTGCTGTTGTGCCACTGAAATGGGAACACCTTGTAGCATGATGTTGTAACTTAGCGTACACCTCAATGGTAATGGTGTGGTCATAGGAACTTTCACTGGTTAATATTGCTGTCTTAAAATTTGGTCTGGACTCTGATACAATTCAAGGATGGTATGTTTGCTTCTGAGCTCTGAAACAGTTTGGATTGAATCGAGGATACAGGGAGCGCTGGAGTCTCAAGGCCACAAGATACGTGTAATGGTATTCGGACACAGGATTCCTGATCAGTAATACTTCTGACTGGCTCAGGAAATACCTGAAACAAGGACCTCTAATCTGCTGCCTCGTGGCTTGGCTGCAGATTTGATCACTGAGTGCATGGAAGAAGTTGTAGGGATTACGACAGGAACAACTACCCTCCATTACACCAGGAATGACCACCCTCCACGACACATCAACATCTCTGTTGTGGAGAGAGTGGAGAGCATTAAGTTCTTTGGATTTCACTTAACTAGTGGCCTATCATGGATACACGACATCTCCTCACTTGCCAGGAAGGCACAACAGCGACTGCTTTTCGTGAGAGGACTGAGGCGGGTAAGGCTACTGGCCACCATTGTGTCAACCTTCTTTCCGGTAGAAAATAATAATGATAATAATGTGCTTGTACCCCAGTAGTTAACAGATTGAAACCACTGTAAATGTCCCTGATCATTGCTACAATGCTCACATCACCTCTTGTTTCTATAATTTTACTCTGCATTTTACAGTCATAGTGTAAAAATAGGCTTTTTATCTCAACTTGTTTGACAATATATTAAAAGGCATCACTGTAACAGTTAACGTGGCATAGCAGTTAGCGCAATGTTATTACAACGCCAGCGATCCAGGTTCGAATCCAGTACTGTCTGTAAGGAGTCTGTGTATTCTTCCTGTGTCTGCGTGGGTTTATCCTGGGTGCTCCCGTTTCCTTCCACCCTCCAAAATGTATGGGGTTGGAGATAGATAATTGGGTGGCCCAAGTTTAAATGGCCGGAGTCGGTATCCACCATGCTGTAAATAATTTTTAAAAAATTCAATCTTCTATTTGTTTATGATGCAATATAATTATTAACAACATAATCTCCTCCAGTAATACGACACTATCTATCCTCTGGTGGTTAATGCAATGCGTACAGCATTCGTATCTTGCAATACTGTTGTTTATATGTATCAATCACTATGTTAATTTCCCAGTCGATTAGTTAACAATCACTCCCCTTATCCCATAGTATAACAATTAAGGGAGCATCATGGCGCAAATCATTCCATAGGTTAGCTCATGATCACCACCCACCCCCCCCCCTCCCCCCCCCCCCACCCCACACCATATCCCACAGTAGTGCATGTAATGGGAACAAAGAGGAACTCGGAGGGTCTCATTACACCTCTCCTTTCCTTACTCAAGACTCCAGCATGTGCACTTTTCTGTGTCTGTAGTTTACAGTATAAATCCATCAGTAACTCAGATATGATCTCACCACCCATAATCCCAGGAACTTCATAATTTTACATTACACGTTCTGCCTTGGCATTTTGTGGTAATTGAATATACACTATTGTAATCTACCCGTGTGGCCGCAGCAGCAAGAGTCTTGGTACATCTGAACGTTGTACTTATCAATTGAATGATATAATCTGATCTCATCAGAATCAGGGTTTATTGTCATGAACCAGTCATGAAATTCGGTGTTTTGTGGCAGCATCATAAAGTAAACATTCATACTATAACCATCTTACAACATTACTATAAAATAACAGTGCACGAAAAGTCAGGCCGTGTCTTTGGTTCATTGATCATTCGGGAATCTGATGGCAGCGGGGAAGAAGCTGTCCCTGTCTCGCTGAGTGCCCGTCTTTAAGCTCCTGTACCGTTTTCCAGATGGTAGCAGAGTGAAGAGGGCATGGCCTGGGTGGTGGGGGTGTTTGAGGATAGAGGCTGCCTTTTTAAGAAACTGCCGCATGTAGATGTCCTTGATGGAGTGAAGTCTGGTGCCTGTGATGTCGTAGGCCAAGTTTACAACCCCCTGGAGTTTATTCTTGTCCTGAGAGTTGCTGCCTCCATACCAGGCAGTGATGCCACCAGCCAGAATGCTCCTGTAGACATTTATGAGAGTTTTCGGTGACATACTGTATCTCCTCAGACACCTCACGAAGTATAGCTGCTGGCGAGCCTTCTTGGTGATTGAATCAACATGGAGGCTCCAGGACAGATCCTCAAAGATGTTGACACCCAAAAATTTGAAGTTCTTGACCCTCTCCATTACTGAGCCCTTGATGAGGACTGGATCATGTTCCCCTGACTTCTTCCTGAAGTCCAAATCATCTCTTTGGTTTTGCTGAGCACCAGGTTGTTGTCATTACACCATTAAACGAGCTGATCTGTCTCCCTCCTTTAAGCTTCCTCATTGCCGTTTGTGATTCTGCCGACAACTGTGGTGTTGATGACACTGGAATTGTGCCTGACCACACAATCGTGGGTGTATAATGAGTAGAGCAGTGGGCTAAGCACGCATCCTTGGGGTGCGCCTGTGTTGATGATCAGTGAGGAGGAGACACTGTTTCCAATTTGCACTGACTGTGGCCTTCTGATGAGAAAGATATCATAATAATATCCCTGCATCTCTCCCCACTGACATAGAAATCTTACTTAGAATTAGCTTAAAAAATGATTTTAAAAAAAACTATTGCAAGCATTAATTGGAGCCCAGTATGAATTGGACACAATCTGCACTTGAATTCCCTTGAACATTTATGCTGGTTTGGTCAGAGATATTCAGATTCAGACCACTTTACTTTAATGGAAACCCCAGATCAGTAATTCTGTGTAGTTTTCCTGCTGCGCTAAAATATTGGAGCAAGACAAAGGCCCTTTCGATGTAATTGAGCCACTTTGGAAAGCCGCCTACCTCTTCCTGCAGTCTCCGCTGACAGATATTCTTTAACTGTACTCCAACTCTGCTAACTCAGCCAGGAGCCTCCGCTTGCTGAATATAAACGAGAGGGAAAAAGAAAGAGCTTGTTGCTTTTGTTCGCTTAAAAACTAACTTGTGTATTTAGGCCACCTCCATCCATAAGTGGAGTGTTTAGCATTGACTGGGCAACAAAGGCGAGTCTTTGATTCAACAGATGGCAAATCCTCACTAAACTTTTGACACCAGGATCTGTAATGATAAACATTAATTACTAAGTCGTCAAATTCTCAGGCAGAAGCCAGATCCTCTTTATGAGAGAGTCTTAGAGGGGGGTGGGAGGAAGGGGGGGGGGGGGTCTACTGCCAAGTGTGCAAGAGATAAGCAGCAAGTCCTCGTGCAGGATCCCTGCGCAGGGAATGGTGTTAGCATTTAAATAATTATAAAAGATTGCAGGGACATTATCTGGCAGTCTGATGGCCCACAGTAAAGAAAGGAAGATCTGTTGGTCGGTGGGTGAAGAAAAGGTTGAGAATCTTGGCACAGAGGGATATAGATCTAATGCAGAAGACAGGCAATAAGGTCAGCATGGATGAGGTGGGTTGAAAGACCCCGTTTCTCTGCCCAATGAACCTATGAATCTCAACACCTAATTTCTCAGATTTCAGATTTTTTTCAGATTTATTGTCAAGAGTACATACATGACATCACCTACAACCCTGAGATTGTTTTTCCTGTGGGTGCGGCAGATTTACCACTAATTGATAGTGCAAAAATAAACTGTACACAGCGTAAACATGTAAACAAATAAAAGAACTATAAACAGTAAACAAAAAATGTAAACAAACTGTGCAATACAAAGAGAACAAAAAAAATCAATAAAGTGCACAAGTAAAAGTCTTTAAATGAGTCTCTGATTGAATTTATTGTTGAGGAGTCTGATGGTGGAGGGGGAACAGCTGTTCCTGAACCTGGTGGTGTGAGTCTTGAGGCACCTATTCCTCATTCCTGATAGCAGCAGCGAGAATAGAGCGTGGGCTGGGTGGTGGGGATCCTTGATGATTGCTGCTGCTCTCCAAAAGCAGTGTTCCCTGTAGATGTACTTGATAGTGGGCAGGGCTTTGCCTGTGATGTCCCAGGTTCTGTCCACTACCTTTTGGAGAGCTTTATGCTCAGGGGTATTGGTGTTCCCATACCAGCTGGTCAGAACAATTTCCACCACACCTCTGTAGAGTTTCTGGTGTAATACCAAACCTCCACAAACTCCTGATGAAGTAGAGGCACTGACATGCTTTCTTCACAATGCCATTAGTCTGTTGGGTCCAGGAAAGATCCTCCAAGATAGTGACTCCCAAGAACTTAGACTTGCTCACCCTCTCCACCTCTGATCCCTCAATGATCACTGGATCGTCCACCTCTGATTTTCCTTTCCTAAAGTCAACATTGACTCCTTGGTTTTGGTGACATTGAGTGCAAGGTTGTTGTTGGTGCACCATTCAGCCAAGTTTTCAATCTCCATCCTGTACGCTGACTCATCCCCTTCCTTTATACAACCCACTACTGTGGAATCGTTGGCAAATTTGTAGATGGTGTTATAGTCGCACTGAGCCATGCCATCGTAGGTGTAAAATGAGTAGAGCAGGGGGCAAAGAACACAGCCCTGTGGTGCTCTGACGGAGATTGTGGAGATGTTCTTACCAATCTTCACTGATTGGGGTCTGGAGGTGAGCAAATCCAGGATCCATTTACACACAGTGGGATGTTAACTCCCAGAACTTGAAGTTTGCTAATCAGTTTTGAGGGGATGATAAGAGGGATGCTGCAGGATCATGGACTTGTACAGCTGTGACTCACTGAAATGGACAGTGGCCACACAATGGAGACACAGAGATGGCAGATGCTTCAATCTAGAGCAAAAACTATCTGCCGAAGGGACTCAGAGATTGAGCAGCAGGTGGGGAAAAGGAATAGTCAGCGTTTTGTGTCGAGACTCTCCAAGAAGTTCCTTGTTCCCCCGCGTTGCATTCCACCAGGAGATTGTTCTTTGCTCCCGACGTGGTATGCATCCTGCTCGGATTCCGCGGATTGCTCTGGGAGGCGCTTGTCTGCGAGTCAAATGACCACACTTACATGCGCATAGAAGCAGACTGGTTCGGAGGCACATTGAAGCTGCCAAAGTGTACAGCTCCTATGGTGGGGTGTGAAGCAGCTCCAAGGACCTGCATAGTGCATAGCTGTTACCTCACAGCAGTGGGGACCCCAGTTCAATCCTGACCTCCAGCGCTCTCTGTGATCATTCTCTTCGGGACTGAGTGGAATTCCTCTGCGAGCTCCTGACTCCTCCCATGTTCCAAAGACATGAAGCCTGGGATGTTAATTGACCACTGTAAGTTGTCCCTTGTGTGGCAGGAAGAGTTAAGGGGAATGAGAGTGAGGTAAAGGGGGAATGAGGTTGGTAGACTGGCATACATTTGATGGGCTAAATGTACTCTCAATATATCATAAGGAAGCTATGGTCATATAAAATTGTTTTGTGTTGGATGGGTCACAACGTGCGCCTCAGTGTAGTTGAGACAATACGGATGGGTACACCACAGTCGGTATTCTACGATGCATAACCATTCCCCGTGTGGTGATATGACCACTAGCCTACTGCAGGGGGCAATCTCTGTACCTGCAGGAAGGCCACCTAAGGGCTGACTCCACCTGGCCAGCTGTTAATCAGCTGACCCGAATATAGACCTGAGCTGGCCCCGCCAGGGGAGTCACATGGGGAGCCATCAAGGCATGAACTGGTGTTCAGAGTTTGACTGGAATAAATCCTGTTGTACAGTCTTTTGAGTTTTGTGCTTGTTTGCTTCTACCTCAGCGCCCCACACTCTGTCAGGCTACATGCGTTGGTGGTGGGGGGGGGGGGTGGGGGAGAGGTGTGAGAGGGCTTGGAAAGGAGGTTGAGTGGCCACAACAATGAAATGCTTGCTTAAAAGGTGGTGGAAGAGAGGATTCACCAGGGGCACAGCACTGCCAGAGCTCACCGGAGGGCTAGCTCCAACACATCAGGGCACTGCTCCAGTCACTTCCTTGCCACTGTTTTTGGTGAGCTCTAGCCCCTAAAAATTTAGCACTGTCCCCACCCACCCCCCGCCTCGGGATTCGCTCGACATTCAGCCAACATCTAGATAAGTACCAGATTCACCCAGGCACAGGAAGCTGCAAACTGGGGTGATGGCTGCTTGGCGGGCGGAATCTTCAGCGAGCAACCAGCTGCTGTACAGGCTCAGCAGGTCAGGCAGCATCCGTGGGGGAGAAACGACAAGTCAACATTTCAGGCTGGGGCCCTTTATCGCTCCATTCCCTGCAGCCTTGATAACGGGTCCCAAGCCAAAACACCGAGGGGCCATTTCTCCACGACCCACTGAGTCTCTCCAGCATGTACAAAGGTGATAGTTTTGGTAACAAGTTCTGTCACTGGCAGTTCCAGTTCTTGAGATCAGGTCTGCAGGAATAAATAGTGCTTGTTTATTAAGGAAATCCTGGAAGTGGAGTTTGTTTTATGTAGTAACCCTGTATAATATTTACGTTGAGTTCCACAAAGTCCGATTTGTGCTTTATGGTGTACTGCTGAGAAACAACACTTTGTTCCTGCAGGGAATGATATACAAGACTGAATAGTTTTCAGTCAATAAACAAATGGTGCTTCTTTCCGATCAGATAAATGAACAAAAGTTGGATTCATATTGGAATTGCAAAGGGACACTGCCCGTTGCTAAGCAGAATTATTTCAACCTATTTTGGCTCCCAGAAGTTGTGAGTGGCCGTGTGTGTGTGTGTGTGTGTGTGTGTGTGTGTGTGTGTGTGTGTGTGTGTGTGTGTGTGTGTGTGTGTGTGTGTGTGTGTGTGTGTGTGTGGATGCTGGGCTCAGCACACCTGCGTGTTTGAGCTCGGGCCACCCCACAGCCTGAATCCCAACACAGGCACGGCTCACCACTTTGCACTGTGTGGCCGTTTCATGCACAGATCTACCATTCTGAGTCCCTCACCCTCCACACACACGGTCACTGCCGTAAAGACCCAGCCACTGTTCAACCCTCGCCGC
Source organism: Narcine bancroftii (assembly GCF_036971445.1). Classification (NCBI taxonomy): domain Eukaryota; kingdom Metazoa; phylum Chordata; class Chondrichthyes; order Torpediniformes; family Narcinidae; genus Narcine; species Narcine bancroftii. The sequence continues at coordinate 253,850,876 of NC_091469.1, read as the reverse complement.
ATCCAAACCTGGAGAGGAGGAGGGTAGCGCTGGGTGGGCAAACAATGCTGGCCTCTATGGGCAGGCTGCCAAGGATCAGCCCACGATAACATTACAAGCAGGGAGGAGTAGGCCATTCTGCTTCTCCCGCCTTGTCCACCCTCTGCTCACACTGGACCCACACAAGGATTTACACAGCCTGTGGGCTGCTGGCTCATGGGAATCAGGCATCAGATTCCATAGAGGGCAAGAAGGGGCCCTGAAGGGCCTTGGGCGCTGAGAGCATGCTGATTATATCAGAGGTCTGGATCTGAAACTCAGGTTGCCATTGGACTGAATACGAGTGTGAGAGTCCACAGAGGCTGTGAAAGTGTTGGAGGTGAATCTACGGTGTTTCTGTAGGGACTTCTCGCTTGCTTCTCTTTCTACTGTTGGCAGTGGCGCTGGGTAAAATGAACAAATTTCGAATGTATTACATTTCGTATTTTGGCATGACAATAAAAGTAAGATCCTGGCTGACTGAGCATTGAACAGTGCAGCACAGGAACAGACCCTTCAGCTCACGATGTCTACACCCAGCACAATTCCCAAATTAAGATTAAATCTCTGCTGTCTGCACATGATCCCTATCCCCCCGATCCCTACACATCATTGGGTCTGTCTAAAAGCCACTTAAATCGTCTTTGATTCCACCACTACCTTTGGCAGCCTTCTCCAGGCACCCATTTCTCTTCCAGGGCTCAGTAAGCAGTTACACAACCACCGGCAGATAATGTTCATTCATGCTGTCAGAACGGTATTGTGTTGTATTGCTCTGGACTGGAAGATGTCCCTGACTTGTTTGGTAATCGAACTGTGCTAATCAAACTTTATAGTCCTGAGCAAGGAGGCAAGTCTTCAGCTGAGCACCTAATCTGTACATCAGCTCGTCTAGCAGTGTAGCTCTCTCTCCCAGCATTTGACTCAGAAGCTCACAACTGTGCCCACAACGGGTACCAGACCCTGGCTGGTTCGACCTGGTAAACGCGACAGACACCAGTTCCTGTCATGTTTCACTGTCGGGGTTATGAGATCGGATGACCTGGATGATTTTTGTCATCGATATGTATGGTCAATCCCCACGATATTAATGATCAATCCAACGGAGGAAGCTCCAGCCTGGAGATGTTTGAATCCGGCACTGAAGCAAGTTAAATGTGTGGTGGTGGGATGCCTTCAGGGATGGAAGAGGTGAGATGAGCAGACCAGGTTATGGTGAATTGGTGAGTTCTCTACCCCTGACAGAGGCTCGGCTCAGTTACTGACTTGATGCAAACTATTACATTTATCACAATTAGGACTGGATGAAGTGGACATGAGGTTTCTAATAGCTGGTCCGTCTGGGACCAGAGGCCACAGCCTCAGTACAGAGATAAGCAGGGACGACGGGGCCAATGGCCCACTTCTGCACCCATTTCTTATGTTCTTAACACATTATATTCCTCCACGGTGGCACAGAACCCAATGGTGCGTATGTTTAGATAACTCCCCATACCGAACTGGTTGCATAGGTTCCTTCTGTCCCTGACCTAATTCCAATCCCTTCCCGAACCTTCCCCCTTTCCCCCACCTTCTCTCCGTCTCCCTCTCCCTACCTTCCTCTCTCCTCCCTACCTTCTCTCCCTCCCTTCCCCCACCTTCTCCCCTCCCCCAACCTTTCCCCCTTCCCCTCCCTCCCCCATCTTCTATCTTCCCCCCTCCCTCCCCAACCTTCTCCCTCTTCCCCATCTTCTCCCCCTAACTCTCTCTCCCCCCCTCCCCCTACCATTTGTCCACTTTTTCCATCTATCACTTCCCCACCCCTTCCTCCCTCCCACCCACCCCCAACCCTCCCCTTTTCATGCTTGCTACATCTCTGATCTGGTGAAGAAGCCTGAGGCCCAGCACCTCAAGGTTCAGGGACAGATTCTTCCCAATGGCTTCAGGCTCTTGAACCTCCCTGTGTTACACTGATCAGAAACTGCTCCAACACCATGTGTGTGTGGGTGTGTGTGTGGGCATGTGTGTGTGTGTGGGTGGGGGGGTGTGTATGTGTGTTTGTGTATGTGTGTTTGTGTATGTGTGCTCATGCATCTGTGTTGTGTGCACATGTTTTCTGCACTATTGCAAAGTCACTTTTAATTTTGTTCTAAGACCTGTGAATATTTATTATCTATTTAGTTTGTTTTTTAGATTTGGCCCCTTTTTTAGTTAAATTGAATGCCCCAGCTATGGGCAAACAGCATGTCAGTCTGGCAGCAGGGGCTGGCAGCGGGGGCTGGTAGCTGTGACAGAGCGCGCAGGAAACAGTTTCCCGAGTGGTCTGCAGCGGCAAACTCGATGGGTGAAGGATCTTTAGGACAACAACCAGCAAGCTTGGTCTTGGAACAGACCACTGCAGGGCAATCCCCCGTCACTCTGGCTGTCGTGCTTTGAACTCTGCCTGACCCATTGGCTTGGGACCCAGAGGGAGGCATTTGTCCTGGGCAAGCACTTCCCTCCAAGTCCTTGCCCCAGCACATGGTGCCTAAAGCTCCATGGAAAACAGAACAAAAGTTCTGTGAGGACAAGGCATCATGTTCATCTTTGCGAAGGGATGGGCCATGAGAATTAAATTGAAAGTATTTTGCAGTTGATATTTTCTTTACAAAGTCCCCGTTCAGCTGCAGCGAGTATTTCAGTGCATGTGTACATTGTACAATTCCTATGGCAATGTTCATTACCAATTATTATCAAAAGGGCCTGACCCAAAATGCTGACTGACCCTTTCTCTCCACAGACCTCCTGAGTATGTCGTTTATTTGTTCACTGCTTATGAAGGGTGCGCAGCGAGGCTGCAGCTTTACACTTCCTGGAGAAGACAGCGCTTCCAAAAATACACCACCCTCCTGAAACTTTTGACTCAGATGACAGAAGTGCCCGCCTGTACGTCATCACTCTCACCTGACTGGAGAAGGAATCCAAGAATCACAAAACCACAGCCTGCAGTCCTCACTACTGGTCCCCCCTGCACATCAGGGCAGTCTGCACCCCAAGGCTACTTCCAGCTGTGGAGAGGACTCCAAGGGAATGGAGCAAAGATCAGGCCAGAGACAGTTTTCACTTGCTCTTTTAAGCGGAACAATCTCCTGTCCTGACAAAGCTCTATTTTTAGGGAGCTGCTTAATATGAAACTCTCTTGCTTGCGTTATCAGGAAAAAGGGTTTCTCCACACATTGCCAGGAGCGGCTTCTCTGTCTGCCACTCTTCTCAGGAAATATGTGGCACTTCCACCCTTACCTTCTCTCTTCCAAAGTTTCACTGACTTAAGCATGCCCTTCCCCAATTCAAAAACAAAACATCTCTGAGCAATGTCGCACCATTTTATTCACAGTTAGAGAGGCCTAGAGACTGCCTGAAATGTGGAGCGGTGGATGTAAGGCAAGGGATGGTCGGCACATTCATGAGAAACAAGGATCACTGGAAAGGTAGGTGGGACGAGATGATTAGAATTCAGGCAGATTGTGTCGAGAATGTACACAGGCCAAGAGCACATCAACCGTGTATGTGTGTGCATGTGTATAAGGGCATGTATGTGTATGTGTGTGTGTGTGTGGGTGTGTGTGCATGTGTGAGGGTGTGTGTGTGTCTCTGTGTGGGTGTGTGTTGGTGTGTTTGTGTGTGTGTGGGTGTGTATGTGTGCATGTGTGTGTGGGTGTGTGTGTGTCCATGTGTGTGTGGGTGTGGATGTGGGCATGTGTGTATGTATGTGTGTGGGTGTGTGTGTGGGTGTGTGTGGGGGTGTGTGTGTGTGGGTGTATGTGTGTTTGTGTATGTGTGCTCATGCATCTGTGTTGTGTGCACATGTGATCAAAATATAAGCTGTGGAGGTTCGTCCATGTCGGGCACGGGGGAGTAACCATTGGATCACTGGACAGGCTGTGCATTCTTTTCCCACCCCCTCCCTGTCTGCCAGGTTGTGTGGTGGATTACTGAGAGAACACAAGATTGCCCTTCATTGCTTGATCCTTGGCTCCCATGAAGGACGTGCCCTGAACCGCACACTGCTCCAACAGTTCCCCGGCAAGGTGCACCCTATTTCCAAGGAGCAACCAGCAGCCAGTCAGCACACTTAGCCAGGAGGGAGGCCAGAGAGCCCCATGCGGGAGCTTGGACTTCACCGCTGGAATGCTCCGGATCATGTGTGGTTTCAGAGGTGGCGGGAGCGCAGGGGGGCGAATCCACGGACCCTCGTGGGTTTCTTTTCCTCTTAACAGTGGGAGCCCCAGACTAGGCCCATCTGCCTGGACGGTGAGCAAACGTTGATGTACAACACTGAAGCAGGCCCTTCTGACCCATGAGCTCATGCCCACCCCCAAATACACTGATGAACCTACAACCCCTGTACATTTTGGAAGGGTGGGAGGAAACTGGAGCACCCAGAGGAAACCTGTGGAGAAAGGGCAAACTCTTTCCAGACAGAGCTGGATTGGAACCCGTGTTGTTGGAGCTGTAATAGCATTGCCGAAGCAGTAAAGGAATGTGCGGCTGGTGGGTTCATTAGTCACGGTAAAGGAAGAGCTGAATCTGGGGGATGTATAGAGTATAATATGGGTTCCTGTAAACAGGTGTTTGATGATCAGAGTCAACCTTTTGGGCTGAGGGACCTATTTCCATGCTGAAGGATGGAGCAGTTCCAGCTCCTGCTCCTGTTTCATACTGTTTTGGAAACAGACACGCTGTCCAAGGAGGAGATGAGGTAGCAGAGGCAGAGTCTTTCAGTGGGAGTGCCAACCACTCGCCCACTACATCAGCCAAGGACCTTGCTGCTTCCACCACTCGCCCGCTCTACATCAGCCAAGGACCCTGCTGCTTCCACCACTCGCCCGCTCTACATCAGCCAAGAACTTTGCTGCTTCCACTTCTCGCCCTCTCTACATCAGCCAAGGACCTTGCTGCTTCCACCACTCACCCGCTCTACATCAGCCAAGGACCCTGCTGCTTCCACCACTCGCCCGCTCTACATCAGCCAAGGACCTTGCTGCTTCCACCACTCACCCGCTCTACATCAGCCAAGGATCTTGCTGCTTCCACCACTCACCCGCTCTACATCAGCCAAGGACCCTGCTGCTTCCACCACTCGCCCGCTCTACATCAGCCAAGAACTTTGCTGCTTCCACTTCTCGCCCTCTCTACATCAGCCAAGGACCTAGCTGCTTCCACCACTCGCCCGCTCTACATCAGCCAAGGACCCTGCTGCTTCCACCACTCGCCCGCTCTACATCAGCCAAGGACGCTGCTGCTTCCACCACTCACCCGCTCTACATCAGCCAAGAACTTTGCTGCTTCCACTTCTCGCCCTCTCTACATCAGCCAAGGACCTTGCTGCTTCCACCACTCGCCCTCTACATCAGCCAAGGACCTTGCTGCTTCCACCACTCACCCGCTCTACATCAGCCAAGGACCCTGCTGCTTCCACCACACACCCGCTCTACATCAGCCAAGAACCTTGCTGCTTCCACCACTCACCCGCTCTACATCAGCCAAGGACCCTGCTGCTTCCACCACTCGCCCGCTCTACATCAGCCAAGAACTTTGCTGCTTCCACTTCTCGCCCTCTCTACATCAGCCAAGGACCTTGCTGCTTCCACCACTCACCCGCTCTACATCAGCCAAGGACCCTGCTGCTTCCACCACTCGCCCGCTCTACATCAGCCAAGGACCTTGCTGCTTCCACCACTACCCGCTCTACATCAGCCAAGGACCCTGCTGCTTCCACCACTCACCCGCTCTACATCAGCAAAGGACCTTGCTGCTTCCACCACTCACCCGCTCTACATCAGCCAAGGACCCTGCTGCTTCCACCACTCGCCCGCTCTACATCAGCCAAGAACTTTGCTGCTTCCACTTCTCGCCCTCTCTACATCAGCAAAGGACCTTGCTGCTTCCACCACTCGCCCGCTCTACATCAGCCAAGGACCCTGCTGCTTCCACCACTCGCCCGCTCTACATCAGCCAAGGACCCTGCTGCTTCCACCACTCACCCGCTCTACATCAGCCAAGAACTTTGCTGCTTCCACTTCTCGCCCTCTCTACATCAGCCAAGGACCTTGCTGCTTCCACCACTCGCCCTCTACATCAGCCAAGAACTTTGCTGCTTCCACTTCTCGCCCTCTCTACATCAGCCAAGGACCTCGCTGCTTCCACCACTCGCCCTCTACATCAGCCAAGGACCTTGCTGCTTCCACCACTCACCCGCTCTACATCAGCCAAGGACCCTGCTGCTTCCACCACTCACCCGCTCTACATCAGCCAAGGACCCTGCTGCTTCCACCACTCACCCGCTCTACATCAGCCAAGGACCTTGCTGCTTCCACTTCTCGCCCTCTCTACATCAGCCAAGGACCTTGCTGCTTCCACCACTCACCCGCTCTACATCAGCCAAGGACCCTGCTGCTTCCACCACTCGCCCTCTACATCAGCCAAGGACCTTGCTGCTTCCACCACTCACCCGCTCTACATCAGACAAGGACCCTGCTGCTTCCACCACTCACCCGCTCTACATCAGCCAAGGACCCTGCTGCTTCCACCACTCACCCGCTCTACATCAGCCAAGGACCTTTCTGCTTCCACCACTCGGCTTCTACATCAGCCAAGGACCCTGCTGCTTCCACCACTCACCCGCTCTACATCAGCCAAGGACCCTGCTGCTTCCACCACTCACCCGCTCTACATCAGCCAAGGACCTTGCTGCTTCCACCACTCGCCCGCTCTACATCAGCCAAGGACCCTGTTGCTTCCACCACTCGCCCGCTCTACATCAGCCAAGAACTTTGCTGCTTCCACTTCTCGCCCTCTCTACATCAGCCAAGGACATTGCTGCTTCCACCACTCACCCGCTCTACATCAGCCAAGGACCTTGCTGCTTCCACCACTCGCCCTCTACATCAGCCAAGAACCCTGCTGCTTCCACCGCTCACCCGCTCTACATCAGCCAAGGACCCTGCTGCTTCCACCACTCGCCCGCTCTACATCAGCCAAGAACTTTGCTGCTTCCACTTCTCGCCCTCTCTACATCAGCCAAGGACCTTGCTGCTTCCACCACTCGCCCGCTCTACATCAGCCAAGGACCCTGCTGCTTCCACCACTCGCCGCTCTACATCAGCCAAGGACCCTGCTGCTTCCACCACTCACCCGCTCTACATCAGCCAAGAACTTTGCTGCTTCCACTTCTCGCCCTCTCTACATCAGCCAAGGACCTTGCTGCTTCCACCACTCGCCCTCTACATCAGCCAAGGACCTTGCTGCTTCCACCACTCACCCGCTCTACATCAGCCAAGGACCCTGCTGCTTCCACCACTCACCCGCTCTACATCAGCCAAGAACCTTGCTGCTTCCACCACTCACCCGCTCTACATTAGCCAAGGACCCTGCTGCTTCCACCACTCGCCCGCTCTACATCAGCCAAGAACTTTGCTGCTTCCACTTCTCGCCCTCTCTACATCAGCCAAGGACCTTGCTGCTTCCACCACTCACCCGCTCTACATCAGCCAAGGACCCTGCTGCTTCCATCACTCGCCCGCTCTACATCAGCCAAGGACCTTGCTGCTTCCACCACTACCCGCTCTACATCAGCCAAGGACCCTGCTGCTTCCACCACTCACCCGCTCTACATCAGCAAAGGACCTTGCTGCTTCCACCACTCACCCGCTCTACATCAGCCAAGGACCCTGCTGCTTCCACCACTCGCCCGCTCTACATCAGCCAAGAACTTTGCTGCTTCCACTTCTCGCCCTCTCTACATCAGCAAAGGACCTTGCTGCTTCCACCACTCGCCCGCTCTACATCAGCCAAGGACTCTGCTGCTTCCACCACTCGCCCGCTCTACATCAGCCAAGGACCCTGCTGCTTCCACCACTCACCCACTCTACATCAGCCAAGAACTTTGCTGCTTCCACTTCTCGCCCTCTCTACATCAGCCAAGGACCTTGCTGCTTCCACCACTCGCCCTCTACATCAGCCAAGGACCTTGCTGCTTCCACCACTCACCCGCTCTACATCAGCCAAGGACCCTGCTGCTTCCACCACTCACCCGCTCTGCATCAGCCAAGGACCTTGCTGCTTCCACTTCTCGCCCTCTCTACATCAGCCAAGGACCTTGCTGCTTCCACCACTCACCCGCTCTACATCAGCCAAGGACCCTGCTGCTTCCACCACTCGCCCTCTACATCAGCCAAGGACCTTGCTGCTTCCACCACTCACCCGCTCTACATCAGCCAAGGACCCTGCTGCTTCCACCACTCACCCGCTCTACATCAGCCAAGGACCCTGCTGCTTCCACCACTCACCCGCTCTACATCAGCCAAGGACCTTGCTGCTTCCACTTCTCGCCCTCTCTACATCAGCCAAGGACCTTGCTGCATCCACCACTCACCCGCTCTACATCAGCCAAGGACCTTGCTGCTTCCACCACTCGGCTTCTACATCAGCCAAGGACCCTGCTGCTTCCACCACTCACCCGCTCTACATCAGCCAAGGACCCTGCTGCTTCCACCACTCACCCGCTCTACATCAGCCAAGGACCTTGCTGCTTCCACCACTCGCCCGCTCTACATCAGCCAAGGACCCTGTTGCATCCACCACTTGCCCGCTCTACATCAGCCAAGAACTTTGCTGCTTCCACTTCTCGCCCTCTCTACATCAGCCAAGGACCTTGCTGCTTCCACCACTCACCCGCTCTACATCAGCCAAGGACCTTGCTGCTTCCACCACTCGCCCTCTACATGAGCCAAGAACCCTGCTGCTTCCACCGCTCACCCGCTCTACATCAGCCAAGGACCTTGCTGCTTCCACCACTCGTCCACTCTACATCAGCCAAGGACACTGCTGCTTCCACCACTCACCCGCTCTACATCAGCCAAGGACCCTGCTGCTTCCACCACTCACCCGCTCTACATCAGCCAAGGACCCTGCTGCTTCCACCACTCACCCGCTCTACATCAGCCAAGGACCCTGCTGCTTCCACCACTCACCCGCTCTACATCAGCCAAGGACACTGCTGCTTCCACCACTCGCCCGCTCTACATCAGCCAAGAACTTTGCTGCTTCCACTTCTCGCCCTCTCTACATCAGCCAAGGACCTTGCTGCTTCCACCACTCACCCGCTCTACATCAGCCAAGGACCCTGCTGCTTCCACCACTCACCCGCTCTACATCAGCCAAGGACCCTGCTGCTTCCACCACTCGCCCGCTCTACATCAGCCAAGAACTTTGCTGCTTCCACTTCTCGCCCTCTCTACATCAGCCAAGGACCTTGCTGCTTCCACCACTCGCCGCTCTACATCAGCCAAGGACCCTGCTGCTTCCACCACTCACCCGCTCTACATTAGCCAAGAACTTTGCTGCTTCCACTTCTCGCCCTCTCTACATCAGCCAAGGACCTTGCTGCTTCCACCACTCGGCCTCTACATCAGCCAAGGACCTTGCTGCTTCCACCACTCACCCGCTCTACATCAGCCAAGGACCCTGCTGCTTCCACCACTCACCCGCTCTACATCAGCCAAGAACCTTGCTGCTTCCACCACTCACCCGCTCTACATCAGCCAAGGACCCTGCTGCTTCCACCACTCGCCCGCTCTACATCAGCCAAGAACTTTGCTGCTTCCACTTCTCGACCTCTCTACATCAGCCAAGGACCTTGCTGCTTCCACCACTCACCCGCTCTACATCAGCCAAGGACCCTGCTGCTTCCACCACTCGCCCGCTCTACATCAGCCAAGGACCTTGCTGCTTCCACCACTCACCCGCTCTACATCAGCCAAGTACCCTGCTGCTTCCACCACTCACCCGCTCTACATCAGCCAAGGACCTTGCTGCTTCCACCACTCACCCGCTCTACATCAGCCAAGGACCCTGATGCTTCCACCACTCGCCCGCTCTACATCAGCCAAGAACTTTGCTGCTTCCACTTCTCGCCCTCTCTACATCAGCAAAGGACCTTGCTGCTTCCACCACTCGCCCGCTCTACATCAGCCAAGGACCCTGCTGCTTCCACCACTCGCCCGCTCTACATCAGCCAAGGACCCTGCTGCTTCCACCACTCACCCGCTCTACATCAGCCAAGAACTTTGCTGCTTCCACTTCTCGCCCTCTCTACATCAGCCAAGGACCTTGCTGCTTCCACCACTCACCCGCTCTACATCAGCCAAGGACCTTGCTGCTTCCACCACTCGCCCTCTACATCAGCCAAGAACCCTGCTGCTTCCACCGCTCACCCGCTCTACATCAGCCAAGGACCCTGCTGCTTCCACCACTCGCCCGCTCTACATCAGCCAAGAACTTTGCTGCTTCCACTTCTCGCCCTCTCTACATCAGCCAAGGACCTTGCTGCTTCCACCACTCGCCCGCTCTACATCAGCCAAGGACCCTGCTGCTTCCACCACTCGCCCGCTCTACATCAGCCAAGGACCCTGCTGCTTCCACCACTCACCCGCTCTACATCAGCCAAGAACTTTGCTGCTTCCACTTCTCGCCCTCTCTACATCAGCCAAGGACCTTGCTGCTTCCACCACACGCCCTCTACATCAGCCAAGGACCTTGCTGCTTCCACCACTCACCCGCTCTACATCAGCCAAGGACCCTGCTGCTTCCACCACTCACCCGCTCTACATCAGCCAAGAACCTTGCTGCTTCCACCACTCACCCGCTCTACATCAGCCAAGGACCCTGCTGCTTCCACCACTCGCCCGCTCTACATCAGCCAAGAACTTTGCTGCTTCCACTTCTCGCCCTCTCTACATCAGCCAAGGACCTTGCTGCTTCCACCATTCACCCGCTCTACATCAGCCAAGGACCCTGCTGCTTCCACCACTCGCCCGCTCTACATCAGCCAAGGACCTTGCTGCTTCCACCACTACCCGCTCTACATCAGCCAAGGACCCTGCTGCTTCCACCACTCACCCGCTCTACATCAGCCAAGGACCCTGCTGCTTCCACCACTCACCCGCTCTACATCAGCCAAGGACCCTGCTGCTTCCACCACTCGCCCTCTACATCAGCCAAGGACCTTGCTGCTTCCACCACTACCCGCTCTACATCAGCCAAGGACCCTGCTGCTTCCACCACTCACCCGCTCTACATCAGCAAAGGACCTTGCTGCTTCCACCACTCACCCGCTCTACATCAGCCAAGGACCCTGCTGCTTCCACCACTCGCCCGCTCTACATCAGCCAAGAACTTTGCTGCTTCCACTTCTCGCCCTCTCTACATCAGCAAAGGACCTTGCTGCTTCCACCACTCGCCCGCTCTACATCAGCCAAGGACTCTGCTGCTTCCACCACTCGCCCGCTCTACATCAGCCAAGGACCCTGCTGCTTCCACCACTCACCCGCTCTACATCAGCCAAGAACTTTGCTGCTTCCACTTCTCGCCCTCTCTACATCAGCCAAGGACCTTGCTGCTTCCACCACTCGCCCTCTACATCAGCCAAGGACCTTGCTGCTTCCACCACTCACCCGCTCTACATCAGCCAAGGACCCTGCTGCTTCCACCACTCACCCGCTCTACATCAGCCAAGGACCTTGCTGCTTCCACTTCTCGCCCTCTCTACATCAGCCAAGGACCTTGCTGCTTCCACCACTCACCCGCTCTACATCAGCCAACGACCCTGCTGCTTCCACCACTCGCCCTCTACATCAGCCAAGGACCTTGCTGCTTCCACCACTCACCCGCTCTACATCAGCCAAGGACCCTGCTGCTTCCACCACTCACCCGCTCTACATCAGCCAAGGACCCTGCTGCTTCCACCACTCACCCGCTCTACATCAGCCAAGGACCTTGCTGCTTCCACTTCTCGCCCTCTCTACATCAGCCAAGGACCTTGTTGCATCCACCACTCACCCGCTCTACATCAGCCAAGGACCTTGCTGCTTCCACCACTCGGCTTCTACATCAGCCAAGGACCCTGCTGCTTCCACCACTCACCCGCTCTACATCAGCCAAGGACCCTGCTGCTTCCACCACTCGCCCGCTCTACATCAGCCAAGGACCCTGCTGCTTCCACCACTCGCCCGCTCTACATCAGCCAAGGACCCTGCTGCTTCCATCACTCACCCGCTCTACATCAGCCAAGAACTTTGCTGCTTCCACTTCTCGCCCTCTCTACATCAGCCAAGGACCTTGCTGCTTCCACCACTCACCCGCTCTACATCAGCCAAGAACTTTGCTACTTCCACTTCTCGCCCTCTCTACATCAGCCAAGGACCTTGCTGCTTCCACCACACGCCCTCTACATCAGCCAAGGACCTTGCTGCTTCCACCATTCACCCGCTCTACATCAGCCAAGGACCCTGCTGCTTCCACCACTCACCCGCTCTACATCAGCCAAGAACCTTGCTGCTTCCACCACTCACCCGCTCTACATCAGCCAAGAACTTTGCTGCTTCCACTTCTCGCCCTCTCTACATCAGCCAAGGACCTTGCTGCTTCCACCACTCGCCCTCTACATCAGCCAAGGACCTTGCTGCTTCCACCACTCACCCGCTCTACATCAGCCAAGGACCCTGCTGCTTCCACCACTCACCCGCTCTACATCAGCCAAGGACCCTGCTGCTTCCACCACTCACCCGCTCTACATCAGCCAAGGACCTTGCTGCTTCCACTTCTCGCCCTCTCTACATCAGCCAAGGACCTTGCTGCTTCCACCACTCACCCGCTCTACATCAGCCAAGGACCCTGCTGCTTCCACCACTCGCCCTCTACATCAGCCAAGGACCCTGCTGCTTCCACCACTCACCCGCTCTACATCAGCCAAGGACCCTGCTGCTTCCACCACTCACCCGCTCTACATCAGCCAAGGACCTTGCTGCGTCCACCACTCGCCCGTTCTACATCAGCCAAGGACCCTGTTGCTTCCACCACTCGCCCGCTCTACATCAGCCAAGAACTTTGCTGCTTCCACTTCTCGCCCTCTCTACATCAGCCAAGGACCTTGCTGCTTCCACCACTCACCCGCTCTACATCAGCCAAGGACCTTGCTGCTTCCACCACTCGCCCTCTACATCAGCCAAGGACCCTGCTGCTTCCACCGCTCACCCGCTCTACATCAGCCAAGGACCCTGCTGCTTCCACCACTCACCCGCTCTACATCAGCCAAGGACCTTGCTGCTTCCACCACTCACCCGCTCTAAATCAGCCAAGGACCCTGCTGCTTCCACCACTCACCCGCTCTACATCAGCCAAGAACCTTGCTGCTTCCACCACTCACCCGCTCTACATCAGCCAAGGACCCTGCTGCTTCCACCACTCGCCCGCTCTACATCAGCCAAGAACTTTGCTGCTTCCACTTCTCGCCCTCTCTACATCAGCCAAGGACCTTGCTGCTTCCACCACTCACCCGCTCTACATCAGCCAAGGACCCTGCTGCTTCCACCACTCGCCCGCTCTACATCAGCCAAGGATCTTGCTGCTTCCACCACTCACCCGCTCTACATCAGCCAAGGACCCTGCTGCTTCCACCACTCACCCGCTCTACATCAGCCAAGGACCTTGCTGCTTCCACCACTCACCCGCTCTACATCAGCCAAGGACCCTGCTGCTTCCACCACTCGACCGCTCTACATCAGCCAAGAACTTTGCTGCTTCCACTTCTCGCCCTCTCTACATCAGCAAAGGACCTTGCTGCTTCCACCACTCGCCCGCTCTACATCAGCCAAGGACCCTGCTGCTTCCACCACTCGCCCGCTCTACATCAGCCAAGGACCCTGCTGCTTCCACCACTCACCCGCTCTACATCAGCCAAGAACTTTGCTGCTTCCACTTCTCGCCCTCTCTACATCAGCCAAGGACCTTGCTTCTTCCACCACTCGCCCTCTACATCAGCCAAGGACCTTGCTGCTTCCACCACTCACCCGCTCTACATCAGCCAAGGACCCTGCTGCTTCCACCACTCACCCGCTCTACATCAGCCAAGGACCCTGCTGCTTCCACCACTCACCCGCTCTACATCAGCCAAGGACCTTGCTGCTTCCACTTCTCGCCCTCCCTACATCAGCCAAGGACCTTGCTGCTTCCACCACTCACCCGCTCTACATCAGCCAAGGACCCTGCTGCTTACACCACTCGCCCTCTACATCAGCCAAGGACCTTGCTGCTTCCACCACTCACCCGCTCTACATCAGCCAAGGACCCTGCTGCTTCCACCACTCACCCGCTCTACATCAGCCAAGGACCCTGCTGCTTCCACCACTCACCCTCTCTACATCAGCCAAGGACCTTGCTGCTTCCACTTCTCGCCCTCTCTACATCAGCCAAGGACCTTGCTGCATCCCCCACTCACCCGCTCTACATCAGCCAAGGACCTTGCTGCTTCCACCACTCGGCTTCTACATCAGCCAAGGACCCTGTTGCTTCCACCACTCACCCGCTCTACATCAGCCAAGGACCCTGCTGCTTCCACCACTCACCCGCTCTACATCAGCCAAGGACCTTGCTGCTTCCACCACTCGCCCGCTCTACATCAGCCAAGGACCCTGTTGCTTCCACCACTCGCCCGCTCTACATCAGCCAAGGACCTTGCTGCTTCCACCACTCGCCCTCTACATCAGCCAAGAACCCTGCTGCTTCCACCGCTCACCCGCTCTACATCAGCCAAGGACCTTGCTGCTTCCACCACTCACCCGCTCTACATCAGCCAAGGACCCTGCTGCTTCCAACACTCACCCGCTCTACATCAGCCAAGGACCCTGCTGCTTCCACCACTCACCCGCTCTACATCAGCCAAGGACCCTGCTGCTTCCACCACTCACCCGCACTACATCAGCCAAGGACCCTGCTGCTTCCACCACTCACCCGCTCTACATCAGCCAAGGACACTGCTGCTTCCACCACTCGCCCGCTCTACATCAGCCAAGAACTTTGCTGCTTCCACTTCTCGCCCTCTCTACATCAGCCAAGGACCTTGCTGCTTCCACCACTCACCCGCTCTACATCAGCCAAGGACCCTGCTGCTTCCACCACTCACCCGCTCTACATCAGCCAAGGACCTTGCTGCTTCCACCACTCGGCTTCTACATCAGCCAAGGACCCTGCTGCTTCCACCACTCGTCCGCTCTACATTAGCCAAGGACCTTGCTGCTTCCACCACTTGTCCGCACTACATCAGCCAAGGACCTTGCTGCTTCCACCACTCACCCGTTCTACATCAGCCAAGGACCCTGCTGCTTCCACCACTCGCCCGCTCTACATCAGCCAAGAACTTTGCTGCTTCCACTTCTCGCCCTCTCTACATCAGCCAAGGACCTTGCTGCTTCCACCACTCACCCGCTCTACATCAGCCAAGGACCTTGCTGCTTCCACCACTCACCCGCTCTACATCAGCCAAGGACCCTGCTGCTTCCACCACTCACCCGCTCTACATCACCCAAGGACCTTGCTGCTTCCACCACTCGTCCGCTCTACATCAGCCAAGGACCTTGCTGCTTCCACCACTCGTCCGCTCTACATCAGCCAAGGACCTTGCTGCTTCCACCACTCGTCCGCTCTACATCAGCCAAGGACCTTGCTGCTTCCACCACTCACCCGCTCTACATCAGCCAAGGACCTTGCTGCTTCCACCACTCGCCCACTCTACATCAGCCAAGGACCTTGCTGCTTCCACCACTCGTCCGCTCTACATCAGCCAAGGACCTTGCTGCTTCCACCACTCACCCGCTCTACATCAGCCAAGGACCTTGCTGCTTCCACCACTCGCCCGCTCTACATCAGCCAAGGACCTTGCTGCTTCCACCACTCGTCCGCTTTACATCAGCCAAGGACCTTGCTGCTTCCACCACTCACCCGCTCTACATCAGCCAAGGACCTTGCTGCTTCCACCACTCGTCCGCTCTACATCAGCCAAGGACCCTGCTGCTTCCACCACTCACCCGCTCTACATCAGCAAAGGACCTTGCTGCTTCCACCACTCACCCGCTCTACATCAGCCAAGGACCTTGCTGCTTCCACCACTCGTCCGCTCTACATCAGCCAAGGGCCTTGCTGCTTCCACCACTTGTCCGCTCTACATCAGCCAAGGACCTTGCTGCTTCCACCACTCACCCGCTCTACATCAGCCAAGGAGCTTGCTGCTTCCACCACTCGTCCGCTCTACATCAGCCAAGGACCTTGCTGCTTCCACCACTCACCCGCTCTACATCAGCCAAGGACCTTGCTGCTTCCACCACTCGTCCGCTCTACATCAGCCAAGGACCTTGCTGCTTCCACCACTCACCCGCTCTACATCAGCCAAGGACCTTGCTGCTTCCACCACTCGTCCGCTCTACATCAGCCAAGGACCTTGCTGCTTCCACCACTCGTCCGCTCTACATCAGCCAAGGACCTTGCTGCTTCCACCACTCACCCGCTCTACATCAGCCAAGGACCTTGCTGCTTCCACACTCGTCCGCTCTACATCAGCCAAGGACCTTGCTGCTTCCACCACTCACCCGCTCTACATCAGCCAAGGACCTTGCTGCTTCCACCACTCACCCGCTCTACATCAGCCAAGGACCTTGCTGCTTCCACCACTCGTCCGCTCTACATCAGCCAAGGACCTTGCTGCTTCCACCACTCACCCGCTCTACATCAGCCAAGGACCTTGCTGCTTCCACCACCGCAGCGTCCTGACCCAGGCTGCTGTTGTGCACAAGACTCCTATGCCCACATCACAAAACTAACCATACAGAAAAAAATATTTCACCAGCCGCAAATCGCCTTCAGATGTCCTGAGATTGTGGGAGGCGCTTGATTAATGGGACTACTTCTTTGTCCTGAAGTATTACCTGAAAAAAACACAGATGGTGATGGTTAGTGTAGCTCTGAGGTAGATGAGATGTTCTCCAGGCTTACACACTACAGAGCAAAATGCAAACAAAGAAAAAAATGTAAACAAACTGTGCAGTACCAAAAAAAAATCCAGCAATAATGTGCAAAGTGAGCGCCCTTAATTGAGTCTCTCAGTTTGTAATTTTTGGGTGGAGGGGTAGCAATTGTTCATGAACCTTGTGGTTTGAGTTTGGTGGCACTAATACCTCTTTCCAGATGGCAGCAGTAAGAACTGAGCGTGTCCTCGGCCACGTGGATCCTTGACAATCGCTGCTGATCTCTGACGGCAGCGTTCTATGTAGATTTTATCAACGGCGGGGAGGGTTCTACCTGTGATGTCCTGGACTGTGTCCATTACCTTTTGCAGGGCTTTCAGCTCATAAGTATTGGTGCCACCCAGCCCCCCCCCCACCAAACCACTCCCAGATGGAGCCGGTTAGCACACTTTCCACGACACATCTGTAGAAGTTTACAATGTTATACCAGACCTCTGAGGAAGTAGAGGCGCTGACGTGCTTTTTTCATGTCTGGTCCAGGAAAGATTCTCCAAGATGGTAACTCAGAGGAATTTATCTTTGCTCACCCTCTGATCCCCCAATAATCACAGGATCGTACACCTCTGGTTTTCCCTCCCTAAAGTCCACAAGAAGATTCGTTTTTGGTGATATTGAGTGTGAGGTTGTTGTTGGTGCACCATTCAACCAAGTTTTCAGTCTATCTTCTGTATGCTGACTCATCGCCCATTTTAACACAACCCACTACTGAGGTAATGGCAGCAAATTTGTAGGCAGTGTGGTGGTCGACCTGAGCCACACCTCATAGGTGTAAAGCAAATGGAACAGGAGGTAAAGTACACAGCTCTGCAGTGCTCTTGTACTGATGGAGATTGTGCAGATGTTCTTACCAGTCCTCACTGATTGGGATCTGAAGGTGGGGAAATCCTGAATCCAATTACACAGTGGGATGGTGAGGCCCAGGTCTTGGAGTTTGCTGATCAGTTTTGAGGGGATGATGATGTGAAATGCTGAAGTGTAGTTGATAATGAGCATCCTGATATACACATCTTTACCGTCTAGGTTTTGCAATGTTTGGGTAGAGCCAGTGAGATGGCATCTGCTGCAGATCTATTGCTGTGGTAGGCAAATTGGAATGGATCCGTGTCGCTGCTCAGACAGGAGCTGGCATGCTTCAACACCGGTGTGGTGGAACACAGTAGTGCAGGTGTGGCCTCATTCATCTGTACAGGCTGGTCCACCTCTGACCTTGTAACTCCTCCCCATAGATCCCTTAATAAAGGCTGATAGTCCTAGACTCCTCTGTCCATACCAGCTTTGGATTCAGGCCAGCAGCATGTAGAGACGTGCCTGATGTTTCTGGATATTAAAGCCTTTAATCACTCACTTTGAGTCTGCTTTGAGTCAGTTATTGATCACACTGCAATTTAATATCCAGAATACTTGCCATGGATAAGGCGATCCGAGTGGAGAAGCTGGAAACAAACCCCGGGGATCCAGAGGCCTCTGTCAAGTTTGATATGTTGCTGCACTGTTTAAAGGTCTACACGAGAAGCCATAAGATCTCCTCAGACAAACACAAATGTTACAAGCCCAAAGGACCCCAAAACCCAGTAGCAATAGACATTCACCAAGACAAGTGGATTTTAAAACAAAAGTTATTTTTAATCAACTTTAAACATGAAAATAGAATCAAACTCTATACTTATACTTAACTACACTTTATACTAACCCAAATTAACCCCCCTCTAATTCTAAGCGCACATGTATGCAATGTGTGTATAAATTCAAGAAAAGTTCTTTGATCCACAGTTCAATCTCACTTCTTCTTCCAAGTTCTCTGGATGCAGGTAATTCTTATACTGTTCACAGAATTTAACATGAATAAAGTTCACCAGGCTTTGGTGCTTGAAGGTAAATGTTTACCACTCAGGAAGGTTCTTGTAGGATTTTCAGAGAGAGATTTGTTGTTCTAGGACTTCCACAACTGAGGTACCCACCATTAGTCACCTCAATGTCTCACTGATGAAACTTTCCCCATTGGGGTTTTCCAGATGGTAACCTCTTTCTTTCAGATTACGACAGAACTCCTTCTGTTCCTCTTATTCCAAGAGAAGTATCAGACAGATAGCACTTCCAGCCATCCACTGCTTTTGGAACTTTTCATCAGTTCTTCCTGGATAGCACTGTTCAGTGTCCCACACACACTGACTGAGAGAGCTTGTGACCTCTCTCCTTCTCTCTCTCTCTCCAACTGAGACTCCAGTAAAAAGCATGTGACTCATGTGACTTACAAAACCCCGACCTTCTCCAGCAAACAACAGGAGTTCTTCCTTCTGCTCAAGTTGTTATCTTAAGTATAAACAAGATCCAGGCGTGACCTTCCAGTAAGCACCCTGCAGAAAGGGTACTTCTAACTATCCTGGCACCAGTTCATAACAATGGTCATTCATTTTATGACATCAGTTCAATTAACACCTACTTGTGAAAAGTGCATAACATTCTCCAGAGATCTTCAATATTTCTTCAGTCTTTCAAATAAGATGTGTTTTAAAATGTTTGTATGTATGTAACTTACTCTAAATCTTACCAAATTCCCCAAAATATTATAATCATTACACAAGTATGATCTGCTCTTTTCATCGGTGGGCTAACGAGTGAACCAAATAATATGGGACTGGGAAAAGTACAGGGATGTGATGGCCCAGCTGCGGCAGCAACACAGAGCTGCAATGAACTCAATGTATGTATGTTACCTGTTGGTCCCCTGACACGAGGCCCATGGTGAGTCCGTCAATGACTTTATGAGGGCCATGAGGGAGCTGGGACGAGCCTATGGGTGTGTGGATGTGACTGCGGCAGTCTACCAAGACGATCTCATCAGTAATTGGTTAGTGGCCAGCTTCCATTTCAATCACATCCATGAGTGATTCCTGGAAAAGGGCAATCGGACGTGTAGCGGGCTCAATCGCAGGACGCAGCCCAGAACAACATGGAGGCCTACTCTGTGAGCCACGCAGACACCAGGTAGGGAGCATGGGTGATGCCATCTTGGGACTCGGGGACCATGACTGCTGCTGCCGAGCACCCGAGAAAGTACTGCCCGGTCCTTAATGCGACCTGTTGGAACTGCAGGTGGAAGGGGCACTACACCAAGGTATGTCATTCTAAACCTCCCAATAACACTACTGCATGCAAACCGCGACCTATGTCGCCATCTTGGATCAACCCACTTCTGGTGTCAGTTCCGGTGACTGAGGACTGAACGGCGGGATCAGGAGGAAGATGACACCATCTTCCGGACTCCACCACATGGAATCCATGGCGGGGGGGTGGTGGTGGGCATCCATCTTCGAGATCTCCACAGTGGCCATCTTGTTGGCAGCCATCTTGACACTACATCGGCAGCGACTCTGACAACGAGCTAACTCTGGCCTCCATTGTGCTGGACCAGAACAGGCCACAACAACTGGTGCGAACCATGATGGACATCGAGGTACATGGCCGTTCCATGGGCTATCTTTTTGACACGGGGAGCACAGAGAGGTTTATACACCCAAGCTCAGTCCAACATTATTCCCTTGCAGTGTCCCCTGCAAAATGTAAGGTAACTCTAGTGTCCAAATATCAATCCACGGAAATCCGCAGGTGCTGCACAGTGACCCTAACCGTGAGGGGAACTAAGTTTAAAAACTTCAAGCTGGTGATGATGCCCCTTGTTTGTGCCGCAGTCATACAGGGGCTGGATTTCCAGTGACATCTGAAGAGCATGCTGATGAAGTTTGATGGGCCCCAACCTCCCTTATGGGCCAAAATAACCAATTCCTGGGGAGTCTGCTTTTCCTTCCAAGCACAGCCAATCAGACACAGGAATATCATCCAGAGCACCCGACCTGTGATTTGGCCACCCTCTGGGTCCCTCCGCCTCCCCCCACCCCATAATCAAGAATCTCATCCTGGATTGCAAACCAGTAGGCAAAATAGCCCCGGGAACAGTTCAGAAAGCTGAAGTGGGCCAACTGCTGGCAGAGGGCATCATAGAGCCCAGTAACAGCCCCTGGAAGGTACATGGTGGTGGATAAGAGTGGGGAGAAGCACTGGATGGTCATCGATTATAGCCAGACCATCCACTGGTTAACTTATTGGATGTCTTCCCCATCTCCTACATTGCCAACATGGTGAGTGAGTGAGCCCTGTACCGGGTATTCTCCACCATCAATCACCACATTCCAATTCATCTGGAGGCCCGTCCATATATAGTGTTCAAGGCCAACGGCCACCTCTACCACTTCCTGCGGGTCCCATTTGGCCTCACGAAAGGGGTGACTGTGTCCAATGGGAGATGGACCGCATGGCAGATGACAATAAATTAAAAGCCACATATCCTTATTTGGATAATGTCACCATCTGCGGTCGTAACCAGGATGAACACGACACAAACCTGCGGAAGTTCCTGGCCTCCGCTAAAGTCTTGAACTTCACATACAACCAGAAAAGGTGCATGTTCTGCACAATGCTGGGGTACATAGTGGAGTCTGGTGTAATTTCCCTGGACCCTGAGCACATGCGCCCCCTTCTGGAACTCCCACTGCCACAAAACATCAAGGCCTTGAAAGGGTGCCTGGGGTTCTTCTAGTATTATTTCCAATGGATCCCCAATTACACAGACAAGGTCTACCCCCGGTGAAGACCACCACATTTCCCCCATTGACAGAGGCTCGAAGGCCTTCAAGGGCATAAAGGATGAGATTATCAAGGCAGCAATGCACGCCAGTGATGAATCCATCCCTTTCAAAATGGTGAGCAACGCCTCCAACTTCGCCCTGGCCACCAAGCCGAACCAAACAGATAGGGCCATGGCATTCTTTTCCTGGACCCTCCAAGGCCTCGATCTCAGGCATTCTGCCATCAAGAAGGAGGCACAGGCTATAGTGGAGGCCGTGCGTCACTGGAAACACCATCTGGCCGGCAGACCTTTCACCCTGCTGACGGACCAGAGAGCCGTCACATTTTTGTTTAACAATAAACAGTGGTGGAATATTAAAAATGACAAGATCATGAGGTGGAGAATTGAACTGTCCACCTACAATTATGAAATCTTGTACTGACCGGGGGAGTTCAATGAAATTCAGTGGGGGAGATCAGGGAGCTGACTTATAACTGCTCAGCCTGTGCGGAGTGCAAGCTGCACTTCTACCAGTCGGAGAAAGCTCATCTGATCAAGGCCACTCTTCCCTTTGAATGATTCAGTATGGACGTCAAAGGCCCCCTCCTGGCCATGAATCAAAATATCGACTTCCTGAATATTGTAGACAAGTACTCACATTTCCCATTTGCCATTCCCTGCCTGGATAAGACCATTCCCAAGGTCATTAAAGGTCTCTGCAACATCTTCACCCTGTTTAGACACTCTCAGTTTCATTCATAGTGACCGGGGGTCCTCATTCATGAGTGAGGAGTGGCGCCAATATTTCCTTTCTAAGGGTGTACTGCTGTGAATGCCACCCGACATGAGAAACTGTTCTTCTTCCCTAGAAGGTCAGTGTCAGAAACCACTCTCTCAGTCTGGCTGACGACCTCAGGGCTGGTGCTTTACCACAGACATGTTAGGACCTCCAAGGCGGACCCATTGGTCGAGGAAGTGCATCTCCTGCATGCAAATCCCTAGTACGTCCATGCACAGTAGCCAGGAGGGCAGGAAGACATAGTGTCCATCCAGGACCTGGCTCAAGCAGGGGCCCTGGCAGGGGAGGTGCACCCAGGAGTGACCAGCTGGTCCCTTCTACCGTCCAGAAAAACAACCACTTGAACCCACTGCTACCCCTCCGGCCTCCATCCACACCACCCCTACAACCATGAATGGAACCACCAACACCCCCACAACCACCAGAACCTGTTTGGATCAACACAGTTCAGCCCCTGGATCTTCATCCCATCCTATAGGTCACCATCCTGCAGGAGCCGAAGACACAACAGCAATCACAGTGGCGGATAAAGTCACCAGACAGGCTGAATCTGTGAACTATTAAATACTTCACGACCGGTAATGATGGACCCTGTCCCCCTTCACTCTGCTGGACTCTATCCAAAAAGGGGTGAATGTGGGGGAACATGATAGTGCTGGTGTGACCTCACTTGACTGTACAGGCTAGCCCGCCTTCAATCCTGTAACTCCTCCCCATAGATTCCCAATAAAGGCTGATAGTCCTGGTCTCTTCCATCCATACCAGCCTTGGATCTGGGCCAGCAGTATGTAGTGATGTGCCTGATGTTTCTGGATATTAAAGTCTTTAATCCAGTGCTTCTCAACCTTTTTATTCCCACTCACATACCACTTTAAGTAATCCCTAGGCCATCAGTGCTCTGTGATTAGTAAGGGATTGCTTAAGATGGTATGTGGGTGGGAAGGGAAGGTTGAGAATCAATGCTCTAGACCCAATTGTTAGTGAAATATTTTGCATGAGAACAATTGTCATTGGCCCATTTCCTTTGGAGTTCCAAAATTGTGCACATAACGAGTCAATTAGGGATGATTAAAACAGTGGTTTTCCAACTTTTTCTTTCCACCCACATACCACCTTAAGCAATCATGTTTTGAATTATAACTTAACGCTTTGTATGAATAGCCTGAATTGTGGACTAATGTAGTATTTATAATTTTGAATATTGAATAATAAAGGGATGGTATTGATTTACCACCAGTAAGACAGAAATAAAAAAGGAGCTAACGTACAAATCAGCTGAAGAGTGGCCTCCTTGCTCAGGGCCATAAAGACTCCCACAGTTCCATCAGTGGATTTGTCCAGTTTGGAGCAACACTTACACCAGACAACGTTACTAAACCTTGTCTGCTGATCGTGTGGCCGTTTGCTGTGCTTCCTGGAGCAGTGAAGACACTAGGAAGAGAATATAATTGGTCATGAATCACTTTTGGCCATTTTGAGAGAGCATTATCGTTGAGAGGGAGCATCACTTCCATCACCCTAATTACTCTGGTTCTCTGCTCCAGCCAGTTTTGGGGATGTGCCTCGGCCCCAGCACTTCAGGTAGTCAGATCCGACAGGATGCTGGAACTGTCGTGTCAGCTGCCTCGCTCTTCCTGCAGTTGACTCTGGTCCCTGAGGCCAGCACGACTTGTCTGCAGATGGTGATGCATCTTTGCATCACTGTTCCCTCTAAGCCAGGGGTCTCAAACTCAATTTACCCGGGGGCCGCTGGAGGTAGAGTCTGGGTGAGGCTGGGCCGCATCAGGTTTTCCACAAGAAAAGCGCTTACAAAACATTCCAATGTTATCAAATGTCTTTATTTTTATTTTTTAACATAAAATAAGATGAAAAAAAAAATAAATTAACAATTCATAAGAAAAAAAATAAAATCAATCAGTAATAAATAAATAAAATGAAAATAATAATAATGAAAATAATAATAATACAGCAGATATAGAAGACTGAAGAAACCACATATAATTGCTGACTGGAGAAATGTAATTATTATTATTCAGATTCAAATGTCTGTATTAACAGTTCTTTAACCTTTAACTTTCTGAACATGAATGGAACATTGAACATAAACTGTTATGAACATGTCTTCTTCTGCCTACTTCTTACTGCTAGAGATCTGGCAGCGCTTCCTCTCGCATAGCTGAGCCACATTTGACTTAAGGGAGGAGGCAGTTGAGACCCTTAGTAGGGCTTGAAGATGCTAGTCAGTAAGTCTGGACCTGTACTTGGACTTACTGAAGTTCAAGGTAGAGAAGAGCTTTTTGCACAAGTATGTGCTCCCAAAAAGACACAGGGTCCTCTTGAACATTTGGGAAAGCTCAGGGAAGCTGGGGGGGGGAATTCTCTCAAAAATTGCCCAAGCTTGTCTGCTTTTCCACTTACCTCCCTGAACTTGGTTTTGAGTTCAGAGTTGCACTGCAGGTCAATGAACTCCATTTGAAGCACAGGAGGGGCATCTTGCACATCAAAGGAGAAGGGGTCCGCAAAAATTTGAAATGTGGCTCTGTGCATCTTGAAGTCTGCAAATCTGTGATCAAATTCCTCCTGTAGCTTCAAAATGACATCCACATACTTCTCACCACTGAATGGTGTGCCTGAATCCATGAGTGCCTTGCATGCTGGGAAATGGCAAAGGTTTGTCTGAGAAAGCTGGGCTTTCCATAACATAAGTTTAGCAGAGAATGCTCTCACGTTGTCATAGGCAGCACTGACAAGTTGCCCCTGGCCTTGTAACTTCTTGTTCAGTACATTAAGCTCATTTGTAATATCAACAAGAAAAGCTAAGTCCATGAGCCATTTGGGATCACTTAGCACGGGAACAGCAACCCCATCTTTCTCCATGAAGGCTTTCACTTCCGCTCTCAACTCAAAAAACCTCTTCAATATGTTTCCCCTGCTGAGCCAACACACCTCGGTGAAGTAGAGCACATCCCCATAATCTGACTCAATTTCCTCTAAAAAAGCACCTTCTGTGCTTTAAGCTCCTGGATCTGATTTGGTTGATGCATTTCACAACGACAAACATCACATTGTCAAACTTCAGGCATTTGCTGCAAAGAGCCTGCTGATGGATAATGCAGTGCAGAGCAATGGCCTCCTCCACACTCTCCTCTTTCAGTTTTTTTTTAATAAGTGCCACCAGTCCATTTTTTCTCCCTGTCATTGATGGCACTCCATCGGTTGTTATTCCAACAAACCTCTTCCATGGCAAACCGGCATTCTCAATGGCATCACACAGCTGGTAAAATATCTCCTAAGCGGTGGTCTGGCCATGCATTGGAATTACTGTGAGCAACTCCTCTGTGACTTCAAAATTGTCATCAACACCATGAACATAGATTGTGAGCTGGGCAGTGTCGGTGATGTCTGTGGTCTCATCAAGAGCGACTGAGTATACACTGAAACATTTTGCGTTGAAGTTTCAGTGTTTAGCCGATGCGTCTTTTCTGCTTCTTTTTCTGTCCCGCTGAGCAACAACTTCCGGGTTCAGACTGGACGCCGAAGCGCGTGAAGCGGGAGCGGCCGCGGAAATTGCGCATGTGCCGCGTGCATATGACAAATAGAAAATGCACACAAATATGCTTATATTTGTAATAAGCTCAGCCGATGTCCCGCCCCCGAGAGCAATATACCCCTCCGCACACAACACTGAAAAGTGCCAATCATATCAAACTCGCGGGCCACACTAACATTAAACTTTCATATTAAGGCGGGGCCACAAACTATTGTCCCGAGGGCTTCAGTTGGCCCGTGGGCCACAAGCTTGAGACCCCTGCTCTAAGCTGAGCGCATGTGTGTGCGCACTCATACACACACGCGCTTTGCAACCAGCGCACAAAGGAAATTAATGTGCGCGCAAAAGGGGAGTGACCTAATGTAATGTAGTAATTATGTGTGAAGATTAAGCATCTGGATAGTTTGTCAACTAGCTTTGTAGTTGAATGAGTTTTGATCGAACCATTTCCAGCAACTTTAATAATAATACTCTATGAATTGATGGCTGTTATTGGTATTAATTTATCTCGACAGTGCATCGCATAAAAATAAATAAGTATTTATTGATGTTTTATTTAATGGAATAACAAACTGAACAAAGTTGTTCAAAGTATAGAATAAAACCCTAACTAAATACGCTACTTCGTAGAATGCAATCAGACTTGCATTATATTAAAATGCCATAACAGTTTTATAGGCTGTGCCAAAATGATCTTGAAACAATTTCAAGTTAACATTTGCACAAATATTCAGAGCACACACATTTTTATCACAGGGGAAAAAAAACTTGCACAACATAAGATTTTTGTGTACACAACTGAAAATGAGAGGGAATCTTGCTCTGGACCCATCGTAGAAGACTGTGACTTCTGCGACAGGGAGGGTTTGACCCAGTGTCTCCATTACCTGACTTCCTCCAACCCTTTATGTCCTTGTTCTTTCTGAGGGCTTCCATTTTCTAAGCACCCTCTTACTGATAGGTGATGCCTCTTCCTGCAGGAATCCAGTGTATTGTTTTACGGGTCTCTGTATCGATTTACCCCACTCTAGAAAACATTGGATGGAGCCCAGGAGTCTGTACTAACAGCAGGGCAGATCCTAACCGTCCATCATTGTGGAAGCACTTCAGCGTAGTAAACCCTCAGCATGTAACTAAAAGGAACATTTGATAGAAGTGTGAGCCAGAGGAAGATACAGGGCCAAGGAATTGCAGTTACTGCACTGAAGGGAGGCCATTTGGCCCATTTTATCTACAAACCCCATTTTACACTTACCTCTTGGTTATGCCACTTTGTGATGTTGAAGAGTCCAAGTCTGAAACTTTGGACACCCTTTACTCCAGCCTCCTGTGTATTGAAATTGACCTCAACGTCTGCAGACTTTCTTGGGTTCTTGGTTTTTGATCCTCCAAGAGACTCTGTATAGAATTTAAACTGGAGGTGGGGGAGGGTGTGTTTGAGATGTAAGAATCTTGTCTTAA
Organism: Narcine bancroftii; assembly: GCF_036971445.1. Taxonomy (NCBI): domain Eukaryota; kingdom Metazoa; phylum Chordata; class Chondrichthyes; order Torpediniformes; family Narcinidae; genus Narcine; species Narcine bancroftii. Next base: position 253,823,553 of record NC_091469.1, on the reverse strand, counting down.
ATTTAATTGAGTCTGGTTGGGTGAGTGTGGCAGGGTGAATGCTTTAATTGTGTGGGGGAAGAATGAATTGCTGCGCACATCTGTCTTGGAAGACGACGCTACAAATTGGGTTGCGTGCCCTCGACTGCTCCTAGCAGGACTGGGTTCAGTGTAGGATTGGTTGTCTATATCGAGCTGGTAGTTTAGCATTTTGTAAAAACAGGTCAGGCAGTGTGCTTGGAGAGAGCTCCACTTTAATGATTCCAAGAGCTTTGTAACACTCGCCTTTCTTCCATCTGTACTGGTGACACACCGGGCTGCCTGTCTCTGGACTCATTCGATGGGAGGAGTGTGTTTGGTTGTGTCTGGGTCCCATGCAGTTACTGAATATTCCAAATGTGGTCTGACAGAAGTTGAACAATGATGAAAGTTGCAACTCAAAAAATTTAGGACTCCTGTTGCCTTCACCGTAGTGGTACATCTGATCATTCCAATGCAGGTCATTTTGGATATTTTTTTGTAATATTTTGTTTATTGCACTATGAACCATGTCAATAACAATATATACAAATGTTCTTCATTGAGTATACACAGTGACATTTCCTTGGTCATTCTAGATTTTGATGCCAAGGTATTTGGTCTGTTTGGTTTCATTCTTGATGCAATGGATTCCAGGCCCCTGAACCATCTACTTCCCTCTAATCCTTTTATCAATTGATTTAAAGACACATTTATTTAGGGGCGGTGCAGGGGTTCTGAGTTTATTGGGTCAAAGAAGACCAATCTTTAAGAAAACAAGTATTTACTGACCACAGAGAATAGGCTAGAGACATTTTTTTCTGCACATCCAGATGCTGTGTTAATTCAATTTCATTCAGTAGTTTCTAAGTGTAGTCTCTGAATGTGCAGAGGTGTTTGCCAGTTGACAGGGATCCCATTGTGGATAAGTAATTATACAGAGTTTATGTCTGGAAGCTGGATATAATCACTTGCTGTTCTTAAGAGCATTGAAAAAAAAAACCTTGACATAGTTTAAATTTGGATATTCTTCCAAAAGGTTCTCCAAGAGAATACATGCACATGGTGATGAATACTTGGAGTATTCTGCAATTCTGGGCATCCCATTAAAGGAATCATGTAGAGGAGTGGTTCTCAACCTTTTTCTTTCCACTCACATACCACTTTAAGTAATCCATATGTCATTGGTGCTCTGTGATTAGTAACGGATTGCTTAAGGTGGTATGTGGGTGGAAAGAAAAAGGTTGAAAACCACTGTTTTAATCATACCTAATTGACTCATTATGTGCACAGTTTCATAACTCCAAAGGAAATGGGCCAATGACAATTTTTTGTCAAGCAAAATATTTCAGTAATAATTGGGTCTAAAGCAGTGATTCTCAACCTTCCCTTCCCACTCACAGACCATCTTAAGCAACCCCTTACTAATCATAGAACACCGATGGCATTGGGATTACTTAAAGTGGTATGTGAGTGGAAAAAGGTTGAGAACCACCGATGTAGAGGCTTTGGAGAGGTTTACCAAGATTTAGTCTGGATTAGCAGGCATTAGCAATGGGGAGAGGCTGCACAAATTTGGGCTGTTTTCTTTGGAGCATGGGTGAGCGAAGATCTCATTGGTGCCTTTAGGTACTGACAAACTCTTAGGGAATGTGGAAGTCAGAGACCCAAACCTGATCTTTTCGAGTGGCTTGTCCAGTTAAGATTTTGGTCAATTGTGACATCCAGGATGTTGATTATTTGGAACTCAGTGAAGGTAAATGCCAAGGAAATTAAGGGGAGGTGGCTTGGTTCTCTTTTGTTGGGTCATTGCCTGATCCTTGTACACCACAAATCTTCTTCACTGCATATAAATCCATGGCATCCACGTCAAGCAATGTTGCTCCTATGGTCACCGCTACTGAACTTAGGGATGCCTTCTAGCTGGTGAACCCTGTGGACGACTGGCCCAGATGGAGTCCCCGGATGTGTCCTGAGAGCTTGCAGTGATCACCTGGTGGATATATTCTCTCTCTGTAACAGGACACATTTTCCAATTATTTCAATAAGGCTAGCAATATACCAGGCTTGAATGACTAATGACCAGTGGCTTTGACATGCCCTCCCCCCCCCCACCCCAATCCATCATGAAGTGCTTTGAGAGACACGTTCTGTTCTAGATTGGAAGAAGTTAGTGCATGGAGCTCTGAACATCTCACAAACTCTCTCCCCCCCACCACCCCACCCCACAGACTGCATCTACATCTCCTGCTTCCTAAAAAAGGTAGACAACATATAGGATAAATCACATTCTTTTCCCTTCTCCCACCGGGGAGAACATTTAAGAGTGTGAAATTGTGCACCGATAGGCTTAAAGAAAGTCTCTTCTCCACAGCCGTCAGGCTCGTGAACAAACCCCATAAAAGATGCTCTTGCTTGGTGTTCATTGAACTTTCTTTTCACCGTAACCCTATACTCTGTAAACCTTGCAGTCTGCACAGATGCATGAATATTAGTGACAACCTGTCAGTCTGCTCAAACAGCCCTTCTCACTTTAATCGTCACTTTGCCCACCCAAAAAACTTAAGCCCAAATGTGGTCTCAGTTCAGCTACATGCAGGGAAGGGCTGCTTCAACTCTGCAAATTTAGAGGTCAGACTCTGCTTGGTGGAAGTAAGATTGCGAACTCAGAAGGTTGAAGATATGCAAGACCATGGGAGATACATAAGGCAGCAATAGAACTCTTCAGGTTAGTGTCTGGCGCTAAATTTAATCATGAGCAAGACAGGGAGGAAGTAACACAGACAGCGACTTAAAAAGGTCAACATCTTGCTGACCAACAATTCCTGGCATCTTTTACCTGCCCGTGGTAAGGTTGGGCAAGGCAGCAGAAAGGGCTTCACTGAGGTGGATGGAACTGGATGTAATCACGTTTGCATTCTGAGGCAGTTCTAAAATAGCACATGGTCTCGGCAGAGGAGAGGAAACCAGTGGATCATGCCCATGGCATTCTTTGGTGCTGTGGCTTGTGTAGCTTTCATTCAGGCCTTGCTGAAATTTCATGCAACCAGAAAAACGATGTGTGGGGAAGGATGTAAAGAGCCACTGCTTAATCTGCTCTATAACTACCCTTTTGTCACAGCCAGTCTTGGGTACCCAGGCTCCCAGGAAACAACGACCCCTGTTCATTTAAACTGCATCCCTGATTGTTGAGCAGGTCCCTGGCAAACAGTCAGCATCCGTCCTCTCTGAATTACTCGCCACTCGTACAAAGGCCTGGAGACTTGACAGGATGGAACGATGAACAGACGGAAAGGGAACTGAAAAGAATATGGGCCACGTTCCAAAAAGGATGTACAATTCATCTGGCTGTCCCGGTGAAACTGTGGAGCATGTCCCTCATCCACTTGTCAATGTGCAACACTCTAACAGTGGGCCAGGTGAAGTTGAACAACGTTACTGAATATAACAGCCAGAATAGCACAGCACAGGAACAGACCTTTCAGTCCATGTGTCTGCATTGAACGTGATAACCACAAACTAAAATTCTGCTGCCTCCACTTGTTAAGATATCCCTCCATTCCCTTCACATTCAGGTGTATACCTAGAAGCCTCTTAAATGCTATACTATTCCATCAGCTTCCATCACCACTCCTGGCACTCTGTTCTAGGCATCCACCCCTCTCTGTGTAAAATATTTGTTCCACACACATTCTCTCATATGAACTCTCATGTGTGACTAAATTTGCACAAATTCTGCCCCATCTAGGCCTCTGCATTAAGGATGTGCAGGTCAATGATGGAAAAAAGTTGTCTCGCACTTCTACTACCCTGTTTCTTTGTTCAGAATCTGTCTACATATTTGATCCTCTGTTTGTCTTTCAGTGGCTTTGGGGAGCATATGGCATAGCTCCACCAGAGTGATTGCCCCTTTCTTATTTCGGATCTCTACCCACCCTCCTTCAGTAGGTGAGCCCACCATTAGGTTCTCTCTGAGTATAGCTGTGACATTCTTCATGGTTAGCAATGCTATACCTCCACATCATTTACTTCCTTCTCTATCTCATCTAAAACAACAAAGCCCAGGAACACTGAGGGCTGCCAATCCTGCAGCCATGTCTCTGTAACAGCCACATCATACACCAAATACCGATTCAGGCTCTAAAATGAATGCCCTTCAGCCCCTTAGTCTTGCAGTGCCCCTTCTTTCTTTCATTTTAGACTAACTTGCCTTAGCATTTGTTATCCCCTCAACCCCTCCACTTCTTGCCATACTGCTCTTGTTCCCATTAAGCTGCCAGCCCGTGAAACCTTTATGGGTAGCACCAGTGAACCTTTCTGTGAGGATATTGCTTCCCCTCTGGTACATGTTACAAATATAGTGCAATACAGTGATGAGGTGATTAAATATACACTTGCTTTACAAATACAGCATGCACATGCCACTGTTTAATATAGGCTGCTATAATACTATGCCTTGACACACCAGACATTATATACTTTCTGTGTTCTGGTTACTTTGATGCTTGAAAACATGGTGTATTCATATTTCAGATTTATTGTCAGAGTACATACTAGGCATGCAAGAATTATGACTAATTGGTAGTACAAAAATAAACTGTACACAGCATAAACATGTAAACAAAGAACTGTAAGCAGATAACGAATATAAACAAACTGACTGGGCAATAAAGAGAGAATAGAAAAGAAAAACAATGTGAAAAGTAAGATTCCTTAAGTGAGTTCCTGATTGAGTTTGTCGTTGAGGAGTCTAATGGTGGAGGGGTAGCAGCTGTTCCTGAACCTGGTGTTGTGAGCCTTGTGGCATCTATACCTCTTTCCTGATGGCAGCAGGGAGAACAGAGCGTGTGCTGGGTGGTGAAGGACTTTGATGACTGCTGTTACCCTCTGACAGCAGCGTTCCTTGTAGATGTACTCAATAGTGGGGAGGGTTTTATGCTCAGGGGTATTAGTGGTTCCATACCAGACCATGATGCAGCCAGTCAGGACATTTTCCACACTTCTGTAGAAATTTGCCAGAGTTTCTGATGTCATACCAAACCTCCACAATCTTCTGAGGAAGTAGAGGTGCTGATGGGCTTTCTTCACAATGCCATTGGTGTGTTGGGTCCAGGAAGATCCTCTGAAATAGTGACTCCCAAGAACTTAAAATTTGCTTACCCTCTCTACCTCTGATTCCCCAATGATCACTGGATTGTAAACTCTGGCTTTCCTTTCCTCAAGTCAACAATCAGCTCCATAGTTTTGATGCCATTGAGTGCGAGGTTGTTGTCGGTGCACTGTTCAGCCAAGTTTTCAGTCTCCATCCTGTATGCTGACTCATCCCGTTCCTTTATACAACCCACTACCGTGGTATTGTCAGCAAATTTGTAGATGGTGTTATTGACATACTGAGCCACACAGTCATAGGTGTAAAGTGGTAGGTGTAAAATATGGCTTTAGTTTAGAAAATTTCATGTTGCTTAAATCTTTTCAAAAATTTATATAAATCAAATGTTAATTCATATTAATGTCATCTTTAAAATATTTTGTACTCTTCTGTGCTTGCTCACCCAGAAGTAATGCTGTTAATGAAACAGTCACAGAAGATACATAAATGTGCTGCTTCACATTTCCATAAACCTGGATGTGAGGGTTCTTATTATTAAATACAAACTCATCATAATGTGAAACCCTAATCTCTTTCTTTTAAAATTATTTTCATTGAGTTTTATCATACAAACATACATTCTAAGTCCATATAAATTAAATATAATATACATTTGGATTGGTATCACATCTTATAGAAATAATAATACATGGAATCATATTCCAATCTGAACATATAGTGAATAGCAAAAAGAAAAAGAAAAAAAAGAAAGAAAAAAAGGTTGACTTTCAGAACTCACCCCATCCACCAGCCAAGGTTGAAATTGGTATTCAAGCAGACACGAAACGAGCAACATGCCCATTTACTGCATCCCCCTACCTTGATCAATCCAGTCTATAAATAGTCCCCAAAAGAGATCTTAATCTTCCTAACATTTAGTCTAACTTTTTCCAAACTTAGAAAGTACATAATATCCAGTAATCATTGTCTGTGGGTGGGTGGAACGTCCTCTTTCCATTGAAGGAATATTCCTCTTCTATCCAGTAATGTGGAAAATGCTAAGACCTGTTTTTAGTTAGATGCTAAATATACGTTTACATCACTGGAGAAGCCAAACATTGCAATCAACAGAATGGTTCTAGATCGATCCTAAAAAATGGCCAAAAGTATTCTGAAAATAACTGTCCAATATTCTGCTAAATTGGGACAAAGCCAAAACATTTGTATCAAAGAGGGTTCAAATCTTTTACATTTGTCACATAAATGAGTTGATGTCCTGGTAGATTCGAGCGAGCTTCACTTTAGAAAAATGTACTCTATGCACCACATTAAATTGAATCAAACTGTGCATAGAGATAAGAGCTAAAATTGAAATCTAATTCTTCTGAAATAGATATATTAAGATCATTCTCCCATTTAGTTTTGATTCTAATTAAATAGACTGTTTTTAAATTTAATATTTTATAATATGATTTATGTACAAATTATAATTCAAAAAGTTCATCTATAAAATTTGGATCCGAAAGATATGGAGATACTGAAAGTTTAGAACGAATAAAATGTCTAATTATATAATATCTAAAAAAGTGTCCTTTTGGCAGATTAAATTCCATTGTTAATTGTTGAAAAGATACAAGATTTTGTTGGATAAAAAGATAATTAAAAGTTTTAATTCCTAGACGATTCTATTCTTCATAGTTTGCATCTTAAAATGGTGGGTTGGAATAAATTATTGAGTAGAATAGGACAAGTAAATATAAATCCCATAATTCAAAAAAATTCCTAAATTAACTCCAAATCTTCAATCTATGTCTCATTATTAAATTCTTTGTTAGTTTTGGAATCAAGAGAGTAAAGGTGAGCCCAATATCGCCCATAAGGAAGTATTCTTATGGGATTTCCATTTTGTTTCCATCCAGTGGGGCAGTCATCTCTATTATCAAAATGTAAGAACAATAACATATTCATCGCCCAATAATAAAATCTAAAATTAATAACGTCAGTCGTCCATCATTTCTTGTGTTCTGAAGAGAACTTTTATGAACTCCTTTAATAATGAGAAATGAGATTGTTATGGCAATGGAGTCATGTACCTCCAATAATTGGCTTGCACTGGTTGAGTCATGATTGTCGACAGTCTCTGTGTGACTATTTGCAGAGGATGTGGAATAATTTTAGTGTCTTATGATGCTCCCTAGTGAAGCTATAATGAGCAAAAGAGTGAGAAAGGAGCAGACAAAATCTCAAATTAAGAAAACTACCACCTTTAAGTCTCAGTGTTTTATGATACAATGTACTGAGGTTTCAATGGACAATTACTTTCCATTAATAGCAGGTATTTTGACAACTATGGAAACACTGGCTCTCAGGTCACATAGCTGAAGAGAGTCTCAGAACATGGGCAAAGCATTTACGATTGAAATGTGGAGAAATTTCTTTACACAGAACATGCTAAATCTTTGGCATTTCCTATCCCAGAGGTTCAGTCAGTGATTGCTTTTAAAACAGAGACAGATAACTTTCTGGGTATTAGAGGAATCATGGGATATGGAGGTCGGGCACTGAGGTAGAAGATCAGGCACTTGAACCTCCCCTTGTTACACTAATCATGGACTGCTCCAACACCATAAAGGACTGTCTACACTATTGCAAAATCACCTTTTCGTTCTGCATGAGGATAACTAAATATTTATCACCTACTTTTGTATTTATTGTCCCTTTTTAATATAACTTATATGTACATTCATCTTTTATTTAATGGAATGCCTGTTTGGCTGTAGTAAATGAGGAATTTGGTGGAGATGTACGTTGTACAATGTATGCGACAATAAACTAATGATCATTATTGTCAAGTAGGTTCAAAAGATTTGCAGGTTGATCTTATGTTTTTATTTCACCCACTTTCAATGCATAAACCCTTGCCCTAACATCTTATCCCAGAGGACGGAACTTCGAAGGGGTTGGGAGCCAGAGCCCAAGTTCCAGACCTCCTAACGTTGCACTCCAGAAATGATTCAGAAGGATGTCGCTGGGACTAGTGAGCTTGAGTTATAACGAGATGCTGGATCGGCTGGGACTTTTCTCCCTGGAGGATGAGGGATGATCTTATAGTGAGTGGCATGGATAAGATGAATGGTCACAGGCTATTTCCCAGGTCAGAGGAGTTTTCAATTAGAACACATAGGTTTAAGGTGAGAGAGGAAAGATTTAAAGGGGTACCTTTTCCAACCAAGACAGTAGTAGGTATGTAGCACGAGCTGCCAGAGGAAGTGGTCGAGACAGGTACAATTACAATGTTTAAAAGACCTTTGGACAGGTGCAGGAATAGGAAAGATTTAGAGTGAAATGGTCTTAACAAAGGTAAATTTGATAGCTGGGGCAGACAACTTGGTCATTATGGATCAGCTGGGTTGAAGCATCTGTTTCTGTGCTAAAAAAATTCAAGAGCTCTCTGTTTGAACTCAAAGAAATTCCACACCCCTCCCCCTTGCCTGTTTCTCTCTAAGCAGAAGGAAAATGCCTGAAATCAAGTAAAGAAGAGATAAAAATGGCAACCCAATGGAATAAATAAATTGAAAGTTTTATTTGCCCCTGCATACATGTAATTCCCCAGTCAGGGTAGATGTCCTCTGTAACATTAAAATAAACTCTATGCATTCCATGATATCTCTTGGTTTCATGCCAGATCCCTGGCATGGTGAAGCTTGAAGAAGCAGTTTAGTGCAAAGCCAATCGGTATGGGTTCTCCAGGTTGAGCCTGAAGTTCTCTAGAAACTGAGAGGCACGTTCATCATCCACAACTCGACTGTCGCTGGACAAAGTGACTATCATCATGTCCCTCTGACAGAGGCTGGGGTTTCCCTCGTCATCCACAGAAGCTGTCAGATCGCGACGCAGCTGTCCGATGGCCAGGATGCAGGCCTGTGGGGGGTTAATCACGGCACTGAACTCGTTGATGCCAAACATTCCCAAATTGGAAATACTAGATGGAAAAATATACCAAATGAAGAGTTTAATGTCTGCTGCATCCTTCAGATTTATTGCCAGAATATCACATACAATCCTGAGATTTTTTTTTCCTGTGGGCCAGGCAAAATTACCACTTATTAGTAATGCAAAAATAACTGTGCACAGTGTACTCATGTAAACAAAGAAATGTAAACAACTGACTGCAATACAGAAAGGGGGAAAAAAATCAAGTATTACATTGCTTAAGTAAACAAGTCCCTGATTGAGTTTGATGTTGAGGAGTCTGATGGTGGAGAGGTAGCAGCTGCCCCTGAACCTGGTGGTGCGAGCCTTGTGGCACCTATACCTCTTTCCTGATGGTAGCAGTGAGAACAGACTGCATGCTGGGTAGAGTGGATCCTTGTTGCTGTCCGACCCATCCTTGAGACCCATCCACCTACTGTTAATTCCTGCTCATCTTCATTGTTGGACCATTAGCGAGTGTCTAATCCTTGCCCAAGTCAGTATCTGTCCAGCTCATGCAAACCACCCACTTAATGGTACCATTTTTCTGACATACTGTTGCAGAGCAAGGCTGGGCATCATCTCTCTCTTCAATGTCAATGTCCTGGCATTTACCATTGACCAGAATCTGAACTGGAGTAGCCACGTACACAATGTGGCTATCAAATCCTGCAAGGAGTAACTCTCCTCCTGACTCCCCAAAGCCTGTCCTCCATCTACTGGACAAGTCAGGAGTGTTATGTGGAACTCTCCTCTTGCCTGGATGAATGCAGCTTTAACAACACAAGAAGCCTGACACCATCCAGGACAGAGCAGCCCCTTGTCAGGCCCCCCTCACCCCCATCCACTCACTCAACCACTGACACACAGTAGCAGCAGTCTGGACCATCTACAGAATGCACTGTAACCAATCAGCAAGACAGCACCTTCCAACCCTCCACCCCTCCCAACTAGATGAACAAGGGCAGCAAAAGCACGTGGAACCCCACCAGTGGAAGTTGCCCTCCAAACCGCACATTCTGACTTGGAAAGATAATCGCCATTCCTTCATCACACTAGGTCACAATCCTGGGCTCCCTCCCTAACAACACTGTGGGTCCCTCAGGGACGGCAGCCATTTAACAGGGCAGCTCCCTACCACCTTCTCAAGGGCAATTTGGGTTCAGCCTGTGAAGCTCACATCGCTTGAATGAAGAAAAGAGATTGTGCTCATCAACCTCAACAGGCAGTCTCTTGTCACATCCAATAAATATTTGCCTATGCCACTGTTAAGGAAAAAAAAATGATTACATGTATTGTTGCCTTTGAAGCATTCACAGCTTTCATCTCATTTCGTTTCTACTAGTATCAGTTGTTTCTTATACGTTCCAGGGCGAGAGGAGAAGCTATTAGACAAGTTATTAGTTCTTATGAGTTTTTTCCTGAGAATTAAATGTGTGCTAATCCCAATTAGTAGTCTGTGGACAGAGGAATATTACTCAATTTATCATCTGCAGACGGGTTTATGAAATGTTCTGAAAAATTCCAATTTATGCAATACTCCAAGCCACATACAATCCTGACATGCATATATTAAAGATTACTTTGAGTTCAGTTTTGCCAAGAGAGAATTATAAGACCTTACTTAATTTTACATCTTAATAGCCTGCAACGATGGATGCAGTGGTTAGCCCAACGCTGTTACAGCGCCAGCTGTAATCCTTGCCCAAGTCAGTATCTGCCCAGCTCATGCAATCCACCCACTTAATAGTACCATTTTTCTGACATACTGTGGCAGAGCAAGGCTCGGCATCATCTCACTCTTCAATGTCAATGTCCTGGCATTTACCATTGGGTTCGAATCCTGCCCTGTCTGTAAGAAGTTTGTACGTTCTCCATGTGTCTATGTGGGTTTTCCCTAGGGGGTGCGGTTTCCTTCCACGGTTCAAAATGTACCGGGGGCTTACTGATCAATTGGGTGTGATTGGGGCAGCACAGGCTCATGGGCCAAAAGGGCCTGTTTCCATGCCGAGTATCTAAATTTAAATGTAAAAGTGTAAACATTTATTCAATAGTAATCACAATATTTTAGTATTCAAGAAAATCTTTTGAAGGGAGAAATACAAAAGTAGCTCCTATGCAGACTTTGGAGAAGGCTGGTTCGAAGCGTTGAGATGGTCGCTGCTCTAAATCCTGACATTACTGGACAGTGGGAGGTGATCAAAGAAGAATTTAATGTGGAACATCCAATGGCACCCCACCAAATATTTCTGCTCCTGTGCAGTGTTCTGGGATAGGGAGTCCTTTGTACTATTTCCACTGGACACAACTCATCCCCATGGATCGGAGTGTTCTACCTTCAACTAGAAATGAATAACTTTCTGCTGTCCCTTTTCCACTAGTTTTATCAGCACGCCAGCGTCAGCTGACGCCAGGGATATGAGTAGGGCTCAAATCCCCGTCATGAAATAATGTCATTTGATGCCAGCGTACTGACAGTGTTCCTTTTCCTTGGATCCCGTCCCAGTTAATTCCTGGGACAAGGTGCCAGTGGAAAAGGGGCTAATGACACATCCACACCTGCCTTTTGAAGAGTGTTTCAATATGTTGGGGAGGTGTTTGGGGATTTGTCTTCATTATGATGAGAATTCTTCTGTCATCAGCAATGGAGATCTTCCTCGGAATACCAGTCCCTTTGCGATTACTGAGCTCACCAGTACGTTCTTTATTCTTAATGATGTTCCAAACAGGTGATTTTGGCAATCCTAAGGTTTGGGTGATGTCTCTTATTGTTTTATCCTTGTTCTTCAGCCTCACAATGGCTTCTTTGAAAACTCTGGTCTTCATATTGAAAAGGTGATCAAAAACTTAGAAGCAAGCCTAGCTTTCTTATACTTGCACCAATGAAGCAATTAAGCATACCTGAGTACTCACAAACACATGTGAAGCCAAATGCCCCAAGCATTCTGGTGCCCAGAAGTGGGGGAACTATGTAAAAATTGCTGAAATTTCAACATGGTCAAACCAAAATATATACAAATAACCTTGAATAAAATTTGGAATGTGCACCTTAATCACATGAATTGTTTGATTACAAATTTAAACTGTGGAGCACAGGGGCAATGAATGGAATAAGTGTTTTTGTCCCAAACATTATGGAGGGATCTGTAAATCAAACTCAATAATTTAATTTAATACATCTACACTTCAATCTTGTTGGAGACATTGGATACATTCAGAGGAAGAGCCTTAAGCGTTGTCCTGTTACAATGTTTACTTTCTCTACATCACTGGTTCTCAACCATTTTCTTTTCACTCACTTACCACTTTAAGTAATCCCTATGACATCAGTGGTGCCTCCTGGACTACGTCCTGGTGCAAGAAAGAGACAAACGAGATGTGCTCCAGACCAGGGTCATGCCCAGCGCGGAATGCCACACTGACCACCGGCTGGTTCGCTGCAAGCTCAACCTTCACTTCAAGCCAAAGCCCAGGAACAGTAAAGCCCCCAGAAAGAGGTTCAATGTTGGAAACCTGCAGTCAGACGAAGTGAGAGGAAACATCCAGGCAAACCTCAAAGCAAAGCTCGAAGATGCAATCCGCCTCACGGATTCGTCCCCTGAAACCCTCTGGGATCAGCTGAAGACTACCATACTGCAATCCACTGAAGAGGTACTGGGCTTCTCCTCCAGGAAAAATAAGGACTGGTTCGACAAAAACAGCCAGGAAATCCAGGAGCTGCTGGCAAAGAAGCGAGCTGCCCACCAGGCTCACCTTATAAAGCCGTCCTGGCCAGAGAAGAAACAAGCCTTTTGTCGCGCATGCAGCCATCTTCAGCGCAAACTCCGGGAGATCCAAAATGAGTGGTGGACTAGCACCGCCAAACGAACCCAGCTCAGCGCGGACATTGGCGACTTCAGGGGTTTTTACAAGGCTCTAAAGGCTGTGTACGGCCCCTCACCCCAAGTCCAAAGCCCGCTGCGCAGCTCAGAAGGCAAAGTCCTCCTCAGCGACAAGATCTCCATCCTCAACCGATGGTCAGAACACTTCCAATCTCTTTTCAGTTCCAACAGCTCAGTCCAAGATTCCGCCCTGCTCCAGCTCCCTCAACAGCCCCTAAGGCTAGAGCTGGATGAGGTCCTCACCCGGGAAGAGACATATAAGGCAATTGAAGAACTGAAAAGTGGCAAAGCAGCAGGTATGGATGGAATCCCCCCAGAGGTCTGGAAGGCTGGCAGCAAAACTCTGCATGCCAAACTGCATGAGTTTTTCAAGCTTTGCTGGGACCAAGGAAAACTGCTTCAGGACCTTCGTGATGCCATCATCATCACCCTGTACAAAAACAAAGGCGAGAAATCAGACTGCTCAAACTACAGGGGAATCACGCTGCTCTCCATTGCAGGCAAAATCTTCGCTAGGATTCTCCTAAATAGAATAATACCTAGTGTCGCCGAGAATGTTCTCCTAGTATCACAGTGCGGCTTTCGCACAAACAGAGGAACTACTGACATGGTCTTTGCCCTCAGACAGCTCCAAGAAAAGTGCAAAGAACAAAACAAAGGACTCTACATCACCTTTGTTGACCTCACCAAAGCCTTCGACACCGTGAGCAGGAAAGAGCTTTGGCAAATACTAGAGCGCCTCGGATGCCCCCCAAAGTTCCTCAACATGGTTATCCAACTGCACAAAAACCAACAAGGTCGGGTCAGATACAGCAATGAGCTCTCTGAACCCTTCTCCATTAACAGTGGCGTGAAGCAAGGCTGTGCTCTCGCACCAACCCTCTTTTCAATCTTCTTCTGCATGATGCTGAACCAAGCCATGAAAGACCTCAACAATGAAGACGCTGTTTACATCCGGTACCGCACAGGTGGCAGTCTCTTCAATCTGAGGCGCCTGCAAGCTCACACCAAGACACAAGAGCAACTTGTCCGTGAACTACTCTTTGCATACGATGCCGCTTTAGTTGCCCATTCAGAGCCAGCTGTTCAGCGCTTGACGTCCTGTTTTGCGGAAACTGCCAAAATGTTTGGCCTGGAAGTCAGCCTGAAGAAAACTGAGGTCCTCCATCAGCCAGCTCCCCACCGTGACTACCAGCCCCCCCACATCTCCATCGGGCACACAAAACTCAAAACGGTCAACCAGTTTACCTATCTCGGCTGCACCATTTCATCAGATGCAAGGATTGACAACGAGATAGACAACAGACTCGCCAAGGCAAATAGCGCCTTTGGAAGACTACACAAAAGAGTCTGGAAAAACAACCAACTGAAAAACCTCACAAAGATAAGGGTATACAGAGCCGTTGTCATACCCACACTCCTGTTCGGCTCCGAATCATGGGTCCTCTACCGGCATCACCTACGGCTCCTAGAATGCTTCCACCAGCGTTGTCTCCGCTCCATCCTCAACATTCATTGGAGCGACTTCATCCCTAACATCGAAGTACTCGAGATGGCAGAGGCCGACAGCATCGAATCCACGCTGCTGAAGATCCAACTGCGCTGGGTAGGTCACGTCTCCAGAATGGAGGACCATCGCCTTCCCAAGATCGTGTTATATGGCGAGCTCTCCACTGGCCATCGTGTCAGAGGTGCACCAAAGAAGAGGTACAAGGACTGCCTAAAGAAATCTCTTGGTGCCTGCCACATTGACCACCGCCAGAGGGCTGATATCGCCTCAAACCGTGCATCTTGGCGCCTCACAGTTCGGTGGGCAGCAACCTCCTTTGAAGAAGACCGCAGAGCCCATCTCACTGACAAAAGACAAAGAAGGAAAAACCGAACACCCATCCCCAACCAACCAATTTTCCCTTGCAACTGCTGCAACCGTGTCTGCCTGTCCCGCATCGGACTTGTCAGCCACAAATGAGCCTGCAGCTGATGTGGACATTACCCCTCCATAAATCTTCGTCCGCGAAGCCAAGCCAAAGAAGAAGATGACATCAGTGCTCTGTGATTAGTAAGGGACTGCTTAAGGTGGTACGTGAGTGGGAAGGCAAGCTTGAGAATCACTGCTCTAGACCCAATTGTTACTGAAATATTTTGCTTGAAAAAAAATTGTCACTGGCCCATTGCCTTTGGAGTTCTGAAACCATGTACATTATGAGGCAATTAGCTATGATTAAAACAATGGTTTTCAAACTTTTTCTTTCCACCCACATAGCACCTTAAGCAATCCCTTACTAATCACAGAGCACCTACAGCATAGGGAATAGGTAAAGTGGGATGTGAGTGGAAAGGAAAAGGTTGGGAACCATTGGCCTAGATTCACTTTCTGCTGTTTACCTTTGCTTTGATTTTCTGCCCCTTCCCATCACACTTTCATTTCCCCTTCGCCATCCTTACCCTCTTCTCTCATTTCCTTTTGATGCATTAACCTCCCATAGAACCAGAAACACTACAGCACGAACTATTATTCCATCTAGTCCCACCAACCTGCACCAACCTCCACCCTCCTATCCAGATAACTATTCAATTTTCTCTTAAATATCAAAATTAAATCGGCATCCACCACATTCCAACAGTAGAGACTTTCCTCCACCCCCTGCTAATTAATTTAAACTCAGTTTTTAACAATGTGCGTGGTTGGACAAGACACAGGTTTCCTCCTTCATTACTGTTACAAGTGGCTCATGAATAGGCGCCCAATTCTTGCTTGCCTGCCTTTCAGGCATGCATTTATTTTTATAATCTAATTCACTCTCTGCAATTCTCATGTAGTATTTGGTAATAAAACAGATTATTGGCCTTACTTAATATTTAAAAAATTTGGACCAGGGCCCCTAAACATTTTAGACCATGAGCCCTTCACAGAATCCTTAATCCCTCATTAACTCCCAGGCATGGAATCCCACAGGTGACATATTTTGTACGTTGGGGAAGTGGGGGGGGGTGGGGGGGGGTAGCACTGGCCGGGTTGGGTGGTGGCTGGGTGGGGACGCCCCTACCAAAAGTACAAAGAACACACACATCTTTCTACTCTGCTCCACCCACCCTCCGTTGTCCTCTTGTTCACTCTCAATTCATTAAAAGGTCAAAGCAAGATACAACATGGTGGCCGCCAAGGCCTGCTCTCGTGAGAGCTTGACTACCCCTGCATAGGCACTATGTTCTGTAGATACACCTCTGCTTTCCATCGCAAAAGTTCAATTGACCCCCTCGCCATGTTTACTGATCCCCTTTTAACCCTCAGATATTTATCAACCCCTTGGATAGTCCCATTGACCCCCTAGGGGTTGTAATCGACCATTTTGGAGACATGCAGCACACAAACAGGCCCTTTCGGCCCAAGAGCCTGCCCACGAGCCTGTGCCACCCAATTACAGCCAAATGACCAACAACCAATGTACGTTTTTGAGGGTGGGAGGAAACCAGAACCCCTAGGGAAAACACACGCAGACACAGGAGAATGTGCAAACTCATTATGGATAGCACAGTCCCGAGTGCTGGCACTGTAACAGCATTGCGCTAACCGCTATGCTAATTATACATGGTTTCTGTGTTTGAATCCTGACCCAAGTAGCTCAGAATCCCTCAGCAAGACATGCTTCCTGGTTCTACCTCTGTCCTGTATCACTTTAAAACCCCTGTGGATTGTCACCTTATGTTATCTGCACTCTCCATCATTATTCTTCTCATGGATCCTAAAAGGATGAACCTCAAGCATTTCATCGGCTCGAAGTATACCTCAAGAAGGCTGCCAACAACATGGATCCCCATCCCCCTGGACATAATCTCTTCTTGCTGCTACCTTTGTGCAGAATGTACGGAAGCCTGAAATCTGGAACAGCTATCAGAAATAATTATTTAATGTTTTCTCTATTCTTTTCCTCTTTGTGGTGTCTTGTATGTTGATGATACTTAAATTGTTGTATGTACTTGGGAAGCTGCAGCAAGCAAGACTTACATTGCATCTGTACATTGTATTTTTTTGTATTTCATACTAAATATGTGAATTTAACACAGGAATCATTTATGATTAGACCATTTTGTGTAAAGGTTCACTTTTAGCCTGTGGTTAGTGGAGACAGGTTGGGGAGGTGAGTGCCAAGCAAGGAAATTTCTGCAATTTCAGTGTTGTGGACATCAATTCCCTTCCAATCAAATCAATATTTAGACATTTTGTGTGGACAGAACAGGCAATCCCCAGGTTAAAAAAGCCCGATTTACAAAACATTCATACTTAGGTACTGCGGAGCCGACCAGAAGTAGAATGCCATGAACCTCCGGTTTGAGCGTAGTTATGCTGTAGGATAACTGCCATCACCCAACAGAGGGGGTGGAGGGAGGGAGCAAGGGGGGAAGGAGTAAGTGGGGGAGGGAGCGAGCGGGGGTGCAAGCGAAAGGGGAGGGAGCGAGCGAGGGGTAGGTAGTGAGAGGGGAGGAAGCTAGCAAGAGGGGTAAGGAACGAGTGACGGGGAGGGAGCGAGTGAGGGGGAGGGAGCAAGTGAGTGAGAGGGAGGGAGGGGGAGCAAAGGAGGTTGGCGTGGATCAGAAGGAGCGAAGATGTGGGAGGGCCTTGGGGTTCCAGCATCGCGAGAGAGCAGCCATCTCTCCATCAACTTCTGTGAGTGTTAACTTTTAATCATGATCTTATGAATTTGAATGTAATTACTTTTATTATATTGTGTACTGCATTATTATGTTTAAGATGTTTTCGTGCATTGGGAACTGTTTTATATGCATATAAAGGCAAAATATATACCATATATTAAGATAAACTGATGCTAAATAAGGTTCGTGTGCACCTGTTCCGACTTGCATACAATTCCAAATTAAAGACAGACCTTGGTACAGAACACATTTTTAACCCATGGACTATCAGTATATTAGGCAGGGCATCCTCTGTTTACATCAGAGGTTCTCTATCTTTTTCTTTCCACTCACATACCACTTTAAGTATTCCCTATGCCATCGGTGCTGTGTGATTAGTAAGGGATTGCTTAAGGTGCTATGTAGGTGGAAAGAAAAAGTTTGAAAAGCACTGTTTTAATTGGACCTAATTGCCTTATTAAGTGCACGGTTTCATAACTCCAAAGGAAATGGGCCAATGACAATTTTTCTCAAGCAAAATATTTCAGTAACAATTGTGTCTAGAGTAGTGATTCTCAACCTTCCCTTCCCACTCACATACCATCTTAAGCAATCCTTTACTAATCACAGAGCACC
The DNA here is from genome assembly GCF_036971445.1 of Narcine bancroftii. NCBI lineage: Eukaryota > Metazoa > Chordata > Chondrichthyes > Torpediniformes > Narcinidae > Narcine > Narcine bancroftii. The sequence goes on along the minus strand of NC_091469.1, from coordinate 253,805,346 downwards.
GATGGCATCGGGATTACTTAAAGTGGTATGTGAGTGGAAAGAAAAAGGTTGAGAACCACTGGTTTACACCATGGAATGAGTTTGTATAGAAGCAATGTGATCTCTGCAAACGGACTGAAATGCATTTCACAATTGATATTACATGTAGTCAATGTCCAAAATACCCTTATGTGCTAAGAAGTGTCAAAGCTCAAGGACATGTAAGCAAAGGGACCCAATGTTTGGGTCTAAGGGATTTACAGCTCCGAATAACACAGGCTGAAACATGCAGCATATATTATACTGCTTCTGGATATTCGTGTTCATGACTGGAGCGTTTCTCTACTAACACAAGGGCAGCTGGCATCAGGATTTGCAGGACACCTTTACGGAGATTACCAAACAGAATCACCTAGGCAACCTGTAGTATATACAAAGTATGTGCAATTCTGGTAACGTTACAAACACACAGAAAGACTCACCATTTGCAGAGTGAGAATAGCAAATAAAGGAAAGAGAATAAAAGAGAAAAGGGGGGGGGGGGTTGCAGAATAAACAGGCTTGCCCTGACTTCACACACTAAATGACTCTTTTCACATTAAATCCCACAACCATAGGTAGAATGACAGAGATCAAATTGTTGGCATTTTACCTGAAGGAACCTCCTTGATATTCCTCGGGTAGTAGCTTTCCTGCTTTTGCTTTCTTTGCAAGAACCTAGAATGTAATTATAAACACAGCTGTTAACTCACTTCACAGTAATTCTAAGGTACAGTATATGAGATAGAGAGAGAACTCTACAGCAACCAGAGAGCAAATTATTTCTTGAGATACTCTCAGTCATATCACAGACTTCTCATGAAGACCATTTGCTTAGACAGAAACAAAATGAAAAGAGCACAAAATATGTAATAAGGCAGGAAAGAACCACAGGACAGGTTCCATCACTAGAAATCTGAAAACAGAACAGAAAATAACATTGAAAGGTTCAGTGATCTTGGTGAAAAATATCTACAGTGTGGTTTTTGGCTGTTGAAAATGTAGATCGAAACTGTGGTCAAACTTCATCTAGGTTTCCATTCTCCTCAGTAATCCTGAACAATTCAAGAGTCACCATTCTCCCTCAACAATGGTAGAATTACATGAGAATGATAGGAAACTGCTATGTAAAGATAATTTGATGAAAATCATTAATGCAAGATATAGATTGATCCAATATAATTTTCTACACGAATTATTTATAACTCCTCAAAAATTAAAAAAAAATTTAATATTATTGGACTCATGCTTAAGATGTGGTCGAGAGATAGGTTCATTTCTTCATTCTACTTGGCAATGCACTAAGGTTAAACCTTTTTGGATACAAGTGAAAATATTTTTGGAAAAAATACTAAAGATAAAAGTCCCGCTCGATCCGATGTAATTTTTATTGAGTAATATTAAAATGGTTAGTCTTAAATTAAGATAAACTATGTATCAAATTGAATTTTAAGATTAGCTTCAGCTATTTCTAGCAAGTGTGTAGCTATTTCTTGGAAATCAGATATAGTTTTCGGAATGGAAAAATGGCATACAGAGTTACGATCTTGTATTCCACTTGAAAAAAATATAGTTTACGCGATAAATATCATATGTTTTTTGAAAATATGGAGCCCATATTTACAGTATGTTGGTTTGAAGATTTAGAACTCTCAATAACTCATCCTGATGGGGATTTTCAGCTCCACAGTTGTTGATTTGAAGTTGTGTATGTATCCTTGTCAATCTCCTTTTCTTTTTTTTTCTTAGGGGTTGATGGTGGGGAGGGAGGGAGGTAGGGATTAGGGGTACACACACACACACACACACACACACACACACACACACATATATATAAATACACAAAATTCCACCTGTATTTTTTTAATATATATAATTCATTATTAATTGATCATTGTATTTGTGGTTGAAATTTTGCAAATAAAATATTCAAAAATAACCAATGGTGGAAGTACCTGTCTTTGGCTTGGCTTCGCGGACGAAGATTTATGGAGGGGGTAAAAAAGTCCACGTCAGCTGCAGGCTCGTTTGTGGCTGACAAGTCCGATGCGGGACAGGCAGACACGATTGCAGCGGTTGCAAGGGAAAATTGGTTGGTTGGGGTTGGGTGTTGGGTTTTTCCTCCTTTGCCTTTTGTCAGTGAGGTGGGCTCTGCGGTCTTCTTCAAAGGAGGCTGCTGCCCGCCAAACTGTGAGGCGCCAAGATGCACGGTTTGAGGCGTTATCAGCCCACTGGCGGTGGTCAATGTGGCAGGCACCAAGAGATTTCTTGGTGGAAGCGTTCTAGGAGCCGTAGGTGGTGCCGGTAGAGGACCCATGATTCTCCATCGGGCACACAAAACTCAAAACGGTCAACCAGTTTACCTATCTCGGCTGCACCATTTCATCAGATGCAAGGATCGACAATGAGATAGACAACAGACTCGCCAAGGCAAATAGCGCCTTTGGAAGACTACACAAAAGAGTCTGGAAAAACAACCAACTGAAAAACCTCACAAAGATAAGCGTATACAGAGCCGTTGTCATACCCACACTCCTGTTCGGCTCCGGAAGTACCTGTACCCAGGTATCAAATGTCAGCCCTACATCGGGCTTCCTGATCTTCCTCTCACTTAACATTCCACACCATTTCTCACTACTTTCACTCACTATTTATCATCATCTTTCAAACTCATTGGTGTCCACTATACACTTCTCCCAGTGCTATCGTAACTCACCTGCTCTCTCAGTAAAACTGGTCTAATCTTGATACTATTCTGGCTCCATTACTCTCTCTGTTCATTCACACCTGAGAAGCTTCGGACACTCTACTGCTTCAAACTGTGTATAAGAGAAACTTTGGAACAGGAAGAGGCTCTCTTTGAAAGCAGTTAAGATCATGTCAATCTGATTTTGGTTTCTGAATCTACTTTTTGACCTATTTTCTATGACTCTCAGCACTCTAAGAGTCTAAAATATCAATAATTAACCTTAAGTGTATACAAATACTTGCCTTCATAGCTCTCTGCAGGAAGAACTCTGAAGATTTTTGAACTACATGGAAAAAATCTGTCCTCATATCAAACCTGAATAGTCGACCCCATATTCTGAAACTCTGCCCCTAGTTGTAGATACCCTCAAAATGAGAAACATATTATCTACATAGTCATATACTTTTTGAAGCTTAATTGAACACCTCTTATTCTTCTGAATTCCAACTCGCCCATCTGTTACTCTTAAGACAACCTCCTGTTGCCAGTGGACCTAATGAAGGGCTGAGAACAATGTTGAAAGGAGAGGAGACAAGAGGAGCCTGCCTTTATACCCAGCATGCTTTGCACCATGCTGCAGTGTGAATCAGTGGACATCTAGAAGGTGTTGACAGGGAAGAAAGGCAGGAACAGTTAAGAGTTTTTATCATTCATAATCTAAGTAGAATAAACCTGTTTGCATTTACTCTATCCATTTACCCAACCTTAGTCTCACATTGATAAAGTGCCACTCCTCTTAGCTTCCATATAATGCCCCTCTACAACACCATTTCAGGTCACCCAAAATGTAATCTTACCATGGTGCCTCTTTCCCATTTCCTCATCTTTCCTGGGAACTGTTCCCTCTTCCACCACCTCAGTCTTTGACAGTGTCATACACGTGGATGCAATTATTCAACGATTCTTGCTTGTAGATAACAGATTGCGCATGTTGCATTTGCTGTTCTCTCTCGGCCAAACAGTTCAATCTTCTTGGATGAATCCTATCCCTTTGCAGCAGGAATTACACCACTAGATTGAATTAGATAGCTGAATCTCCTTCTTTGTTCTGAATTGCTTTACAAAACTCACCACTTAGGCTGAAAGGTTCTACAAAATGTTTTGAGAGGATGGTGTTGAAGCATATCAGCTCCTGAGCTGTGACATGGATCCATTCCAATTTGCATAGTGCAGCAACAAGCCTAAGGCAGATGCCACCTCACTGGCTCCACACAAACCTCTGGAACACCTGATAGCAAAGATGCATACATTATGATGCTCTTTAATGACTACAGTTTAGCATTCAACACCATCATCACCTCAAAATTAATCAGCAAACTTCAAGACATGGGGCTCAGTACCCCACTGTGTAATTGAATCCTGGATTTTCTCACCTCCAGACCCCACTCAGTGAGGAGGACACCACAAGGCTGCGTTCTTAGCCCCCTGCTCTACTCACTTTACACCTGTGTGGCTTGGTACAACAACAGCAATTACAAATTTGTTGATGATACCAGAGTAGTGGGCTGTATAAAATGGGGCAATGAATCAGCCTACAAGAGGGAGATGAAAACTTGCACTCAATGTCACCAAATTCAAGGAGCTGATTGTGGACTTTAGGAAGGAAAAATCAGAGGTGTATAATTCAGTGATCACTGGGGAGTGGGGGGTGGGTGCAGAAGGGGGTGCAGAAGTCAGAGAGTGAAAAATTTTTAACCACTGGGAGTCACTATCTTGGAGGAGAATTCATGGACCCAACATACTTTCTCAGGAGTTTGTGGAGGTTTAGAAGGATATGGAAAACCTTGGCAAACCTCTACAGCGGCATCACGGCCTGAAATGGGGGCACCAATAACTCTGAGCAGAAAGCCCTACGAAAGGACTTGGACACAACCCAGGACATCACAGGAAAAACTCTCTCCACCATTGAGAAAATCCATATAGTGTATAACGCTGCTTTCAGAGAGCAGCAGCAATCATCAAGGATCCACACCACCCAGGACCAGCTCTGTTCTCGCTGCTGCCATCAGGAAAGAGATATAGGTGCCACAAGATGTGTACCATCAGGTTCTTTAACAGTTGCTACACCTCCACCATCAGCATGCTAAACTAAAAACTCAATCAGAGATTCATTTACTCATATTTTGCGCATTATTTGTTACCAAATATTTTTTTTTTCGGTATTGCATAGTTTACATTTCTCTGTTTTGCATATTTATCACTTCTTGAATTCAGTTTACAGTTAAGTAGAAATTCTGCCTGGCACAGGAAAAAGAGTCCCAGGGCTGTATGTGATGCCACGTATGTATTCTGACAATAAATTTGTACTTTGATACCTCTCCCATCTAAGTACCTCCCCAAATTTTTCTTTATTGTCAAAATCGAGCCTGCATTCACCACTAGCTGAGAGCTCGTTCCACACTCTCACCACTCTGTGCAAAGATCTCCCTAATTTTCCTTTTACTCTTAACCCATGTCCTCTTGTTCTTCTCTCACCCAACCTCAGTGAAAAAAGCCTGCTTGCATTTACTCTAGCTATAATCCTTATAATTTTGTACACGTCTATCAAATCACCCCTTTTTTTTCCAGTGCTCCAAAGAATAAAGTCCTAACCTGTTTAATCTTTCACTGTAACTCAGTTCCTCAGGTCCTGGCAACATCCTTGTAAATCTCTGCACTCTTTCAATTTTAATGAAATCTTTCCAGTATCTGCAATTTTTTTAACATCTTTCTCCCTTTAAAAATATCTAATATAATGCAATACATGTAATACTGCCGACCATCTAAAAAGTGAATTAAAAGTGTGTTGGCAAGTAGAGGGGCATTAATGTCCAAAAGACTGGAACATCAATGCTTGAAATACTCAATGAATCAAGCAGCATCCGGAGAGGCAAAAGGTGGATGTTGATGTTTCTGGTTGAGACCCTTCCAGATCCCAGCAAATCCAGTCTGGAAACTTATGGAGGCTTCAGTCATCGTTCCATAGAAGTGGCAACAAAGGTGGCATTTGGCATGCTTACCTTCATTGATTACGGCATTTAGTACTGGGGCAGGGACGTCCCATTAGAACTGTAGAAGAGGTTGGTGAGACTGCACTTGACATACTATGTGTCATTTTGGTCACCCAGTCACAGGAAAGACAGAATTAAGCTGGGAAAAGTGCAGAAAAAAATGATCACAATCTTACTGTGACTAGGTAGGCTTGAATTATAAGGAGAATGGACAGGCTGGGAACTTTTTCCCTGGAAAATCAGAGGCTGAAGGTGGGGGGACCTTATAGAGGTTTATAAAATCATGATGGGCACCATTAAAGTGAATAGAGACTTTTTTTTTGTTACTCAGGGAAAGGGAACATAAAACTTGAGGCTGTAGATTAAGGTGAGGGGGTGTTGGGAATATAGAACAAATTGCCTGCCAGAGGAAATAGAAGGGGTAGAGACAATTATAACATTTGAAAGGCATTTAGAGAAGAACACGGATAAGAAATGTTCAGGGGGATATGGGCCAAATGCAGGCAAATGGGACGAGATTGGTCGCTATGGACAAGTTGGGCCAAAGGGCCCCTTTCTTAGATGTAAATCTTGTCTGGTAGCACTGAGCATGCCCAGATTATCGGAGTTTTACTGTTTGACATCGACTCCACAACGAAAGCAAAATGCTGCAGATGCTGGAAATCCAAATGAAAAACATGTGCCACATGTTTTATGGCAGGTAAGAAGCAACAAAAGTGAGGGGGTTGTGATATTGTGGAAAGGAGGTTCAATGAGGAAAGGGATAATGGTCCAAGAAGAAGGAGATGGATCAAGAAGAAAAATATAGATTCAAGTTTATCATCAGACTGTATATATGCAACCAAACAAAACAGCGTTTCTTTGGACCAAGGTGCACACACATACACACATAATAACCACAAACAATAAACATATAAAATAAATACGTAGACATATCCTGCAACAATTTATTTTGTTTCATTTATAAGAGACAGAAAGTTACAGGATACCATTCATTAATCTCACAGCCTATGGGAAGAAGCTATTTCCCAGCCTGGCAGTCCTGATTTTGATGCTCCTGTCCCTCCTTCCTGATGGTAGTTGGTCAAAGATACTGCGTGATGGATGGTCAGAGCCCTCAATAATTCCTTAAGCTCTATTTAAGCAATGCTCCTGGTGAAACTCATGATAGGATCATTAATAACAAATGCCGTCTGAAAAAACGGGAGCAATGGCTGTGATCTCAAATTGATGAACTTACAAATAAATGAATGTAAACATCAGGACTGTACAGTTATTTGCTTTAGGTTCATAGGTACATGAAGTACACAAACAAGTACAATTAACATGTAAGCTACCAGAGAGATAAAGAAAAATAAAAGGAAGAGGGAAAAAGAAATAAGTATTTTAATTTAATTTAGTGATGCGGAATATGTCTTCAGCCCACGAGCTCCTGTCGGTAATTCATAATTACCCTACAAATCCTGGACATCTTTAGAATATGTGAGGAATTCAGAGAACCCGAAGGAAACCTATGCTGCCATGGGGAGAATGCACAAACTCCTTACAGACAGTGATGGGTTCAAACCTGGTGCTGGAATAGCATGGCATGTTAGTGCCTGAAGTCCTTGTTCGTCACAGGGTGCACCCCTGTGCCAGTTCCTCTGTAGGTCTGTCCTACTGGTAGGAGTGGACCTACCCAGGGACTGTGACAGAGAAGACTGGCATGTCGTTCCGAGAAGATGACCTTTGTTTGACTAGTACCAATTCTCCCAATTTGAACGCCAGGCCCAGATGCTTGTGAGCATGTCTTTGCGAGGTCTGGAACTTATTCCGCCAGATCCTAAGTTGATGCTGGTTTCTCTGTTCAGCTTTAATCATTTTCTGTTTGAATGTGACAGCAAACTTAAGGTTTAGAGGCACAGGAGTGCCACCACTGAGGCACACATCACCCTGAATTAGAAATATAATGTTCATTTGTGATGGAAGTAAGTGAATGTGATTGGTTTTAATGGTAATCTTTTACGCTATGTGGCCATCAGTGCCAAGATGAGTGGTTGTTGTTCTTTCCAGTCCCAGAATACAAGTTACATTGAAATTGCACTGTGGCCTTGGTGGGATCTGAGTTGCATTTTACGTCGGCTTGCTACCTCTGCAAGCTCCTATTAGATGACTGGTAATTCAACCCTGGTGAGGATTCTCAACATACACAATTGCGGGATAAACATAAAATAACCAATTTGCTGGAGGAACATCAGTGGGGAAGGGGAAGGAATTGTTTATGTTTTGGGTCAAAACCCTTCACCAAGACTGCTGGGAATGTCCAAGCAGAATGCAAGATAGCAGTGTCTGGACTGAATAATACAACATGAAGCACTGCACCTTGATGATGGGAGCCCTGCCATATCAAAAGATCTCCAAGCATGGCATATCTTTATCTTTATGTGTGTCAAAAGCAAAGAAGAAAATGACTGAAAATGAGTTTTCTCCAGGGGCTCCAGTTTCCTCTCACTGTTCAAAACGTTCGGGGTGAGCTGAAATGGCCTGTTACCGTGCTGCATGTCTACATTTTAAATTTAAATTAAAAAAAATTATATGGAAAGCATGAAGTACACACTGCATCTCTTGCTTCTTTTTCTCTTACTACTGGGGACACCAGGTAATGCTAATGGTTATTCGTTGTTTGCCTTTACGGCAGGCAAAAGCTGACATATATCATGTGTATTATATTTTATGTATTATTATGTGACAATAAAGGAGCCTTTAAACATCATGCACCATCCTTGGAGAGAGGCACAGAGTTAATGTTGCAGGTTGATGAACGAAACTTTGACTGCTTCTCTCTCCACAGTTGCTACATGGTCTGCTGAGTTTTTCATGCATTTTCTATTTAAAAATAAAAAAAAATAGGATATTAACTTAGGCAAACAGACCACTGATGAGCAGAAAGCCAAACCACTAGTTACCCTGTGTTCTGGAGGCATTGACAAAACGGGCCAATTAAAATCTTGCTTGAAGTTTTGCATTTGGTTTCTTGGAATCTTTATCATCCACCTAAAGTAACAGAATATGTCTTCAGAGCCTGGTTTATTATTGGCCAAAAGAATGTCAGCTGTGATAATGCAGTAATTCATCAACTGAGAAAGCAACCTCCTCACCCAGGATGATCAGATATTACAAGCTAGTATGCACCGCCAGTTTTGGTGAATCCTGAGTCTAATATTCAGCCAATGAATTGTACTGTGCAGGGCTGTAACCCATGGACTGGTACCAAGTGCAACAGGTCTGGCTGAAGCCTGGCAGGAGCTGCTTCTCAGCCGTGCCAAAAGAGCAAGTCATTCACCCACAAAACCAGCTGAACTGCACAGCTTTTAGCCATCCTCCTCTTGTACCCACTTCCACTCATATCTAACTTAAAAATTCCTCCTGGCTCATTTAAATACACACGTCTTCAAGGCCTTCATAATATGGAAAATTCATCCTCCTTTGCAACTTCAATAAGATTGAAGCTTGTAAATTAAACAATCTGAACCACACTAAATTACAAGTCTTGCAGATTGCTTCAGAGCACGGGTCAAAACACAAATTGTTGGGGGAACTTGGTGGGTCAAGCAGCATCAGTGGGAGAGAAAGAACAGTTGACATTTTGGGCCTTCATCAAGATGTGAAATGTTTCAATCTGAAATGCTTTTTTGCTCCAGATTGCAGTATGGACAGTGCCTCGTGTGGCTTCAGTCTCAGGGTTTTGCTCTGAATGTCAATTCCTGTATCTCTAACTGATTTAATTTTTCTAACTTGGCTGAGGTTGTTATAATTTTGGTAGCTTGGTCAGGACAGCTCTCAAGACACTAGAACAGTCTGTATCAATTTCTTCAGAGATCTCACCCCTGTTGCTCGGCAGACCCCCCCCCCCCCCCCGTTCTTGTATCCAAACTAATTGCTGTTGCCATGGTCACAGCATTCTTAAGTAGATTATTGTTTGGCGGATTCATTTAGGAGCTGTGTGTGTGATGGCATTTCCGAGCTCTTGACCTCTACTTTTACATAAAAAAGGTGCATTATGATAATTAAAGAGCTCTTTAGAAGCCGGTTCTGCATTGATGATTATTGCCTCTGGTCACTGCTCGAGTCAAGTGAGGGTTTTCAATGAAATATTTCACTTCAATATTAGTTTAAAATTATTTTAAACATGATTGTTGTGAAAGGATTCAGAAAAACTATGTGCAGTCATGGAGCTCAAATTAATTACCCAAGAATTTAAGATCCAGAATCACCCTTAATCTCAACACAGTGTAAACAAAGGAGTATTTTCCAGCAAAAGTCACTGAGCAAGGAAACCTGGAGTTAAACAAGAAAGTCTGCAGATACTGGGGTCAAGTGCAAATGTGCTGGAGAAACTCAGCAGGTTATACAGCATCCATAGAAAGTAAAGGGTGTGTGTGTGTGTGTGTGTGTGTGTGTGTGTGTGTGTGTGTGTGTGTGTGTGTGTGTGTGTGTGTGTGTGTGTTGTGTGTGTGTGTGTGTTTGTAAAAGGGCTCAGGTCTGAAATTTTACTTCCTGTGGATGCTGCATAACGTGTTGAGTTTCTCCAATATTGTGTAGTAATTAAGAAAACTTTATTGACATGAGGAATAATTTATTCATCATTAAATTAAAAATTCTATCAATAATTCCTCTGGTCACACTCCACTAAATTGAATGGTTTCCCGATCTGTGGGAAAAGAAGTAGCTTGGAAAAGTGCAGTTTTACTCGCCATAGTGATGGCAGAGTAGGGCAGATGGGGAGTGGAAGATGCCATGACGAGAGACAGAATAAAAGTTCTTAACCTGACCCTAGGCCACCATCCCCTTGGCACCAGCTGTGTCTAAGTTGCCAGCAGGCCTAAATCTGAGTCACACAGTTGTGAATTCAAATCCCTTTTTGAGAGGGATGTGGGCAGAAAGATCCAGGAGGGCACTGCAGGGCTGGAGGCACGCTGCACTGTCACGACTCTGTTCAAGATATTAGTTGGAGGCCCCATCAGTAATCCTGGTCAGCAGAAAGATGTAGTCCAATACTGGAGTGCTGGAGGCACGCTGCGCAGTCACATGGACTTAAAGTTTGTTTTCAAGATCCCTTTCACAATCACTTTAATATATAAAAATGTATTATACATGATATGCTCCAACTTTTGTCTGCAGTAAGGCAAACAAAGAGTCGCCATGACCTAACGCTCCAAACAATAAGAGAAATAGAAGCAAAAAGAGAGTCCCTTCAGAGACACTGAATGTCTGTGGATTCACGTTCAGTGCTCAAGCAGCCTCTGCAGTTGCACAGATTTCTATTCAATCCATTGGCAACCCAAGCTCCAGCTCCAAATGTCCAATACAAGCAGGAAGCCTTTAGCTCCTGAAGCCTTTCAGGATCCCTTCTTGTCCTCGGCACCTTCTTGAATCCTGGTTCTGATACCTGGTTCCTATTATCCAGATTCCAGCAGCCCATAGCCTTTGTGGGTCCTTCAACCACATGTCAGCAGAAGCCTGTGTGAGTCCATCTACTGCAAGTCACCAACAGCCCGCAGGCTGTGTGGGCCCTTCAGCCGCTGAGCCCCTCACTGGTTAGCTGCCGGAGTCACCCTTCCTGTAGGATCATCTCCCATGCTTCTCCTTCCCAATGGAGAGGTGGGGGGGGGGGAGAACGTTCTCCCCGTTTCTGATGCCCTGAACCAGCTTGCTGCTCACCTAGAGTCTGCAAGACCTTGTGATAGGCTGCCCAGAACAGGGCAGGATTTGGGGGAAAAAAAACACCATCAGCTTCTATTAAGTGAAGGCCCCATTTGTAATCCAAGTGAGCAAAAAGACACACTTTCCAAAACTTTGAAGAAGGAAAAGGAATTCTTTCCAGCCTCCTGGCCAAAGTTTATCCTGCAATCAAGAGTACTCAAGCTGTTGCCATCTTGTTATTTGAAGAACTTTCTGTATATATATATAGTGGGCATGTATAGCTTTGGAGGTGATGTGGACAGTGAATCCTCAGTTCATCGAACTGGAATATATCAGCTGCAAGTTACTAATACTTCATTCAGTTAATCATCTGCAGTGATCCGCTGGTTCCTCCCTCAGTCTTCTTGCAGGTTATACTACTACAAACTGATAAGGCACTGCCTTAATTATTTTCAATACTGTATTTTTACTCATATAACATGCAGATACATATAACACACACCTACATATAATGAGCAGAAAATCAATTGTGTTAAAATATTTTTGTATAATGCACACATGCATATAACTCTGTATGTGTGTAGTATTTTCTAAATTTTGATTTACAAAAGCAATTTGCATTTAAATAGGGCATGAGACAAAGAACACACCAGCCACAGTTAATCTCCCACAATTACCCAATCAACACCCCCCAGAGGGAATGTCAATCGCCTATTATATAGATGATATCCTGCTGCAAAGCATTAACAAGCTTTGGAGAGGAATCAAATCAATAGGTCGAAGATAGGCTTCAGATTTGAGCAAGGATTTTAATTCTAATGTTGTCTCAGATCAGAGGCACTTGATATGTTAATCTCATCCCTCAGGGACAGAACTTGGCAATTAACATTGCTAAGGTGCAGTGCCCTTGCCAGACGGATACCGTGGCATTCAGTACAAGAGATATTTCCTAGATCAACATTTCCCATGGCTGCTATAAATTATGCGTGTTCTTTCATTGCCACTTTACATTCTCATGCTTACTATAATATTTCCACACTCGCTATAAATTGCCAGCGTATCTTTCCTCCGGCTGCTATAAATTGTGTATGAATGCTACTGTTATATTCCACACTCGCTATAACTTCCCATGTTCACTATAAATTTCTGGTTCGACTTTCCTATGCCCGAAATTAATTTTGCACATTCTTTCAATGTGTAAAACTATTCTTGTGTAGCGCGTACAAGCATATAACGCGCGGGGGGTTGGGGGGGTGGGGGTGGGTGTTGCCTGGTTTGTAAAATATAACGTAATTAGCCCTATATAAACAATGGATTGACATGAAAACTATCAGCCAGGTGTGCCCAATAGAGTGGTGGCCTTTGATAATATGGGGAGCAGGTCACATGCATGACTCACTGAAAGCCTCTGCTGCTCCTTTTTAAGCAGTCCCTCGGGGTTGAGGAGGATCCAGGTTTCTATCTAGCAGGTGAGGCCAACGTGGGATCTCAAGGTGGGGTTGGAAGTACGCTACTTGGGAGTGGGAGGCGGGTAGTTTTCGAGTTTAGTTGTGTTTGCTGAGTTTCCACTTGCTAAGTGTGAAGGGAACTGAGGTTCCAACATCCTCTGAATCATAATCTATAGACTTCTGTAAGCCGATTAAAGGATGATTTCCAAAGACAAACTGAGAACACTGTTGTGATGGAGCTTGAAGTGTTTTGGAGGTCTGGCCTAGCGTTCACCCAGCACATCAATAACATCGATCTTATCATGAATGCAGAAAACAATGAGCAAACAAATACAAAAATAATCTCCTTCTTGCCAGTCTGCCTTCTAAAAACATTGAGTGATTCCCAACCATAGGCCTGGATGGGGAAGCTGGGCAACATGCCACAACAGCCTTTCTCTTTCATCATTTTATTTTTCTCTTATGGCCAAGGATTCATACAAGATAATTCCAAGAAAGTCCTCAAGTTGCCTATGAGTAAGTTTAGACAATGAAACTTGGCAAGTTGCTCAGTTCTGAGAATCATAACAGCTGAGTCTGATCTTGTCCAAACCTAATGTACACAAAGACAGCAATAATCACTGAGATGGGAATCCTGGCTGACACAATATGAAGGAAGTTGAAATCATCCATAACTACAACCCTGTATTTTCTGAACCATTCCAAAATCTGTCTGCTTATCTGCTCCTTGGTGTCCCCAATACAGTGATAGCTCCCTTCCTATTTCTGACTTCCACCCACACCAACTCCAAATTACTGTCCACCTCCAGGAACCTTCCATAAAGCATTGTGTTCTATGGGTGGTCTGCCACTTCCCTCTGCACATCATGGTGTTGTGTTGGAGGATGAATTGAATTCGTAGCCACAGGACCCTAAATGCACCTTACTCTCCTTCTTCCTGCCACTGAAAATATCAAATGTAATGTCAATTAATCTCCTAGCATTAAAAATCAAAGGCAATTGCCTCTTATCCGCTCTTTCTAAGTGTAGCAACTCTCTTTCTTATGCTGCCTCTGTGCTAACTTGAATCGCAAAAGGATTTGCAGTCCAAGAATTCTTGAATACTATCTTTCAACTGCCTCTTAGCACTGTTTTTAGAACATTACAGCACAGTACAGGCCCTTTGGCCCTTGATGTTGTACCAACCCATATATTCTTCCCAAAAATAAAAAAAAACACTAAACCCTTCCTACCTCATAACCCCCTGTGCCTATCTAAGAGTCTCTTAATTGCCCCTATCATTTCTTTCTGTGACAATACACTGAGATTAATTTGCAGAGCTACTTTTATTTTACTAAAGAATCCTTTACCAGATTAAATTAAAGTGGTTTACAGGTGACTTGCAACCCAATTATAAAGAACTAATTGCTATTAAAGCACTGGAACTAAAAGTAAACTTTAGAAATGGCTTTGTGGCTTATATTGAACAAAAAAAAAATTGAATGCTTTGACACTCAGCCACAATCTGCCAATGCCATCCAGAGACTAGAGGGAACAGTTTTGATTTTCATTATGTTTTCCACCTGATTTGGACAAGAAAATTTGGTCTCTGAAGATAAGTACTGAATCCTTATACGCTTCATTCTCATGATCTTTGCGAGGGCAACACTGGACGGTAGTGGTGCTTGCTGAAATACTGACCACCACACACAACTCAGATTTAAATGATGGTGTAATTTATGTTTCTGATAACAAATCAACCAGTTTCTCCAGCAGCTCTGTGCCCTGCAATTTAATAATTTGATCTTTTTTAGGAAAAAGAGTTCATAGAATTAATTTCAATCCATTGTACTCAATGGTGAGCTGATGCACTGTATTGCAGGTGTGATGATATTTGATCAAGCCCAAAGTTTAATTCCCACCCATTGCTGCCTGGGGCTTGCTCTTCCATTGCTAGTTTGTGTTAGAAGCGAAAGTAAATTTAAAATATAGTCAAGAGATTGTGGTCTGCTAAATTATTGCTTTTAACACTTTTCTGATAATAAGCCCTTGTTGCTTAATGTTCCTTTACTTTTTTTAAATTTAGGTACCTGGTAGAATCCACAACAAAAATTTTTGCTCCAATTCTTCAAAGTTTGACCCAGTGCTTTCAATCTTTCCTGTTCAACTGCTTAGGCATCATACATCTGAACCGCCCACTTTGCTTTCCTTAAAGCCCGACGTTTTGACCAAGCTTTTTCATCCAGTATTTTCACTTCCTTAATGACCTCTATTTTCCTCGCACGACTGTGTAGCACTCTTGATGGAAAAAATAGTGTACAAATGCAAATTATTGATGCGTTCCCACCGACCACACCATTTTGTGATCAGTGATGATTGGGCTGTGTATTAATCAACTAAAAAAGTATTGCTTTCAATCCTCAATTTAGCCAAAAAGGCAAAGAGTTGCACTACAGAAATAATGGAAGCATATTTCAGTCTTCTCCATCAGTACACAGAGCCCTCAAAGTGAACGTATGGCACCTTTTGGAACAGCTGGTGCCATGGGGAGAGTCAAAGAAGAGGAGGCAGCTTGAGAGTTGGAACCTCTTAATATACTTTCAGTCACACCCCGAGATTAGCTAAGGGATGCTATTCAGCAAGCACTATCAAGACCGACCTTTATTGCTTCTAATATCCTTTACCTCTCAATCGCCATTCTCCCTGACCCAACTCAAACCTATCATGAAGCCAGTGAGAAGATCCATGATGTACACTTTCATATCCTGTAGTCATCATTACACCCATTCATTTATCTCACCTCAGCTTCCTCCCCATTAAATATATTACATTTGTTATTGATAGCACCTTGCTCAAATGCCTCAGAGGTCAGATCAGAAAGGTTACTTTATCTTGGGCTAAGGGGAAGGTGGGGGGGATGATAGAATGAGGTGGTGTTGTCTCCACTTCCAATTTCTATACATACATTTGAAGATCATATTGAACTAACGTTTTCTTCATTGTTGGACAAAGACGCAGAACCTAAAGAGACCCCAATTGCAGTCTTACGAGCCCAAAGGACCCCAAAACCCAGCAGCAAGATATTCACCACAAGTAGTTACTTAAACAAAAGTTGTTTTTAATTATCTTTAAACATGAAAACAGAATCAAACTTTAACTTATCTCCATTAACCTAACTAACCCAAATTAATCCCCTTCTAATTCTAAGAGCACGTGTATGATGTGTGTGTAAATTTAAGAAAAGTTCTTTGGTTCACAGTTCAATCTCACGCCTCATTCTTCCAAGTTCACTGGTTGCAGGTAATTCTTATACTGTGCACAGAATTTAACATGTATAAAAAGTTCACCAGGCTTTGGTGCTCGAGAGATAAATGTTTACCGCTCAGGAAGGTTCTTTGGAGGTTTGCAGAGAGAGAGATTGTCTGTTCCAGGATTTCCACAACTAAGGTACCACCATTAGTCACCTCAATGACTTGCTGATGAAACTTGCCCTATCAGGGTTCTCCAGATGATAACCTCTTTCTATCATAGAGTTCCTTTCTGTTCCACTTATTCCAAGAGAAACATCAGACAGATAGCACTTTCACCTATCAGCCATTCTGGAGCTTTCTGTTTCAATTCCAACAAGCTTTCTGCTTGCTTCAGCTGTGACTGTTCAGTCTCTCTTCATCTTCCAACTGCTCTCACTTGCAACCCCCTCCCCATCTTCTCCAACAAACAATAGGAGTTAGTCTTTTGCTCCCATCTGTGGTCTTAGGTAAACAAAACTTCTCATTGACCTTTGAGTGAGTACTTTGGAGAAAGGTCAGAAGCCTTGTAAAAATGTTCAACACTGATGATCTGTCTCCAGTCGATTCATTTGATGACATCATTTCAATTAGCACCTACTTGTGGAATGTCCATAGCATTCTCCACAGTTTCTGTAAAGTTCACCAAACATGAATTCTTCAGTATTTCAAATAAGATCTGTTTTAAAATGTGTGAATGTATGTAACCTACTCTAATTTTACCAATTATCTCCCAAATTATCTACATTGCAGCAGCCCCATATTTCTCAGCACACACCAAAGTACCTCACTTCAATATTTTGTGTTCCTCATCGGTGTGGTTCAACCACTGCCTCAATCAGTATTTTGAAGCACATGAAATCAATATCGGTGCTTACTGTCCACTCCTCAAACTGTGATTTGATGAGCTTGGTGGACTTTATTACATAAATGATCACTGTAAGAGTTAAAATAACTTAATTTTTTTGGTAAACATTTTTGCCAGTCTCTAACTGCTTGTGGAAGATGCTGACATAAAATCATGCCATTGCCTAGTTACATCTTGATTCAAGGTTAACTAGCTCTCTCTTTCTGTTTTCAAGATAAGACAGTCAGTTTTTAGTTGTTCTTTGTTCTGAGAAAAGATGTAGGGTCTAGGAATAGATCTGAAACTCTATTGACCGCATCAAGTAATGCTTCAAGTTATGTTTCAAGTAATGTGTCAAGTAATGTATTGTGTCTATTAAGCATCATATTAATTGTGTATCAAAGTTGACAAGTAATAACTCACATAAGGTCTAATAAACCTTGGAAAACTATTCAACTTTGTCATGGATCTTTTTGAAAAGCGAGTCATAAAGAAGAAAATTCCATGCTCTACAGGCAACTATATAGGAAGATAGTCGCTACATCTTAGTCAAGAGAAAGGTCATTATTAACTCATTAGTCAATAGAAGGACGAATTTGAAGACATAGAAAGTTAAAATTGAATTTGAAAGATAAATTTGGCAATGTTTAGAGCAGTGGTCCTCAACCCTTTTCTTTCCACTCACATACCACTTTAAGTAATTCCGATGTCATCGGTGCTCTGTGATTAGTAAGGGATTGCTTAAGGTGGGATGTGAGTGAGAAGGGAAGGTTGAGAATCACTGCTCTAGACCCCATTGTTACTGAAATATTTTGCTTGAGAAAAATTGTCACTGGCCCATTTCCTTTGGAGTTCTGAATCTGTGCACATAACGAGTCAATTAGGTACAATTAAAACAGTGCTTTTCAAACTTTTTCTTTCCACCCACATACCACCTTAAGCAATCCTTTACTATGACATAGGAAATACTTAAAGTGGTATGTGAGTGGAAAGAAAAAGGTTGAGAACCACTGGTTTAGAGCAGCTCGACAAGAAGGAACACAACAATAAAAACCATTGTTTGAAGCGGTAATCCTTCTGTGCTTATTACAGATTAGAAAATGGTTTGGGGAATTGGAGCTGCTTGTCCAATGGACTGTTTTGAAGAGATTGTTGTGCATGTTCGATATCTGAGTGCGACAAACGACACTATGGAGGAAATGGCAGCTATAGCTGCTAAAGAGCTGTGTCAAGAAGATGAAAAAGGGGGAATTAGCAAATAAATTCCAAAAACGGCAATTAGATGCAAAGGGAATCAAGGAGGTTCTACAAGCAAGATTGAGGGAGGATACTTCAGAAAAAGTTGATACCAAAGTTGAGCCAGTGTTAGAACCACAACATTGGCCTGGTCTTGGAATATAAAGCTGAGCCAGTGATAGACCAACAAGAAGCACTTGTTCGAGGACTAAGCGGATTAAGACTCGGTGCTGAACCTATGATAGACCAACAAGAAGGACTTGGTTGAGGACTAAGCGGATTAAGACTCGGTGCTGAACCTATGATAGACCAACAAGAAGGACTTGGTCGAGGACTAAGCGGATTAAGACTCGGTGCTGAACCTATGATAGACCAACAAGAAGGACTTGGTCGAGGTCAAGGACTAAGTGGATTAGGTCCAACAATATGGACCTAGTCTTGAAGCAGGCAGAAGAGGAGATGAGCCAGGACTGCAGATATGAGATCCTAATGAACCAGGTTGACCCAAGGAGCCAGAGATCAAACCCTGATGATGGCTGCATTGGACAAAGATGGGAGCCAAATGCCATCTCTTTCAGAGTCATACCAGACGCTCCCAGCAAGAATCATAAATTCGGGTGGACCAAGTAACATAAATCTAGGCATGACAAGACAGGATGAAATGGCTGCATTGTTAATTCAGTTATAGACACTCTCTTCTCTACCCAAGATTAAAAATTCCAATTTTTGATGGTGACCCACTTCAATTTCAAGGATTTATGAAAAGCTTTGAAAGCCGCATTGAAATTAAAAGTCACAACTCGGAGGATCATTTAGAGTATTTGCTTCAGTTCACAAGTGGATGATCACGAGAACTTGTAAAGTTGCCAGCATATGGCTCTGGATCAAGGATTCAAAATGGCTAAGTGGTTAATAGAGAAACATTTTGGTGACAAGCATAGAATTTCTAAACCATGTATACAGAAAACTCTTACATGGTCATCAATAAGACCAGAGGACACAAATGGTTTACAAGTTTATGCCCTCTTTCTCAGAGGATGTTGTAACGTTATGATGGAGATTCACCATCATCAAGAGCTTGATATACCTCAGAATATGGTACACATTATAGATAAATTAGCAAACTGGATGAGAGAATTATGGAGAAGACATTCCAGTGAGAATCAATGAGAATCGCTACACCTGACAAAATGTCTGACATTCATTCCACTAAGCCAGATTCTGGAAAGCAGCGCAGCACAGCATGTTAAGAACCAAGCTCATGACCATCAGTCCAGCTACCAAATTCAGCCAGTTTTGGCAATCATTATTAGCTGACCGCAGGAAGATACAGATAGTCTGATCAGCGGAAAAGTAGAATTTATTACAAAGAAGTGTGAGCTGGTGCATGTGGGAAGATGCAACAAAACAAAGGGATATACAATAAATAAGGGGTGTAAATGTACAGTGGGGTAGGTCAATAAAAAAGGCACATGAGATGCTATCCTTTATGAGCTAAAGCATAGAATAAAAGAACTAGGAGGGTAGGCTGAAACTATGCAATAGCTGTTGGATCATAGCTTGAGAACTGGGTATAGCACAGATCACAATATTACAGGAAAGATGCAATTACACTGGAGAAGGACTAGAGGAGATTTGTAAGGATACTGACAAGTGTGCAATATTTTTCAAATTATATTTAATTTTTAAGAAAAGAGAAAATATATATATATACACACACACAAAAATGACTCAATGAATGTATATATGAACATAACCAAATCTAAAATAAATTATATCCTTAAAATACACATTAAGCCTAGAAATAACTCCTCCATACCTTAAGAGAAAGGAAGAGAAACAGGAGACAGAGAAGAAAAAGGAAAAGAGGAAGACAAGTGTGGAAAATTGTGGCTATGTGAAAAAGTCGAATGATAGGACTGTTCCTATTATAATTGAGAAGGCTGAAGGAATCTTGGTAGATGTGCAAAAGGAATTTAAGGAAGCTAGTTGGAGTAACTAGGAAGGAGTTGTTTTCCTTAGTAGAAGGGTCAAAGACCAGAGGTCACAGATTTTATTAGAGGGGATTTAAAAAAAATCACCTGCAAGGTGTGAGAAATCTGGGACTCACAAGTTGCAAAGATGTTAGAGGCAAGAACCCCCATCACATTTAGGAAATTCTTGGATATGTACTTGAAGAATTACAACCAGTGATCAGAGGAGGTATAAAGTTGCATTGTTATTTTTGGACTAGCACAAACATTTTGGGTTGAATGGCCTTTTTCTTTAATTCATGTTTTCAATTATTCTATGAAGACAGTGTTCTAGCCTTTAAATCATTCTGTGGATCTATGTAACAATTAAACCTGATCATTTGAAACAAAATTTAAAATTAAGACATACAGCATGGTAACAGGCCATTTCTGCCCACGATCCCATGCCACTCAATTAACCTACACGCAGACACGAGGAGAACATACCAAAGTGTGGAATCCGAACCCCAGTCCTGATCACTGGCACTGTAATGGCATTGTGCTAACCACTAGGCCAACTGGGCTGCCCTCTCTATTTAACTCCATTCTATTAGATGTTGGGTGGAGGAGTGGTGGGGCATGAAGGGAAATAAAGTTATAGACATGCAGAAACAAATCAGAAATAGTCCTTGTAAGGTAAAACATCATGAGATGGGAATGTGTAGGGAGTTACCCTGTACAGGGCAGTAACAAGAAGGGGAGGTGTCCTTGTACTCCTGTTAGGTAAAACATCATGAGATGGGAATGTACAGGGCTGTAACAAGATGTAAATGCATCCTTGTACTTACAAGATAAGAGAGACATTGATGGATTGAGAGGCAGGAAGCTAGCAGGGAAAGGATAGCAACAGTTTTAGTCATTGGACAAGTAATGATATGATGATGTTCTAAGCATGTATCCAAGGGTATAAAAAATCACCATTTTGCTGATAACGGCAGAATGCATTCTCCGACTAACTTGGTTGGTCGCAAGTGTTACAATCCGGTAATAAAGAACAAAGAACCCTGATTTCGACTCAGCCTGGTGTTTGTCTCACTCATTCATGAACAAAGCAGACCTAACATCCTTTCAAATGAAGCAGCTCCCAAGGCTCCTTTGGCACAGCTATGGAGTAATGAGTCAGAAATGGAAGAGTAAGGCCGTGGCAGGGTGAGAGTGGGGATGTGGAAGATCAGATACAGGGATGGGTGGGGGGGATTTACAACAATGGGAAAGGGCTAAGAGAGTAAACTATTTAAAACTGAAAGAATGCCAAAGGCATTTCAAAATTATGTTTGTTGTCATATACTTGGTTTTATGTAGATATTAACGTTAAAGCAGCATGTACCATGAAAATTGGTTCACACATAGAAGGTAAATATAATCATTCATTTAGGGAAAAGAGTAATTTCACGTCAATTACTGCTCCAGGTAACAGAAGGACAGGCGATCCCAACTTCAGAATATTTTGTATGGTACTGGAAGTTTACTGAAATATTAACACAGAAATTCTAATGTGGGCACATTTCCAAATGCTCGCCTGTCTGAAGCTATCTCTCATCTCCAGTCGCAGTAGACTACCTGCCGTTTAAAACTCCCTCTACCCTGAACTCCCATGTTTTTTCACTGAAACTGTGTTCGCTGTCCTATTGGTATCTGGTGGAATTCAGAATATGCTGCTTCTTTCTGCCTTAAGGATAAGATCAAAGTACTATATTCAGCTTCCCCTTGTAGTGGAAACATTTTTACTGTCCTTGTTGATACTACAAGCAGTTGCAGATAATGTACACCAGTGCAAATCCTGCACAATCACTCAATATGATCCCCTTTGGAAAAATGTAAAGCGGAGGGAAAACAAACTCAATGTGGTGATATGTTTCCAAAATAAAAACATTCAGATTGTTTCTCATTCATCTGCATTTTCCACTAGGATCCTCTCACTCAAAATAAACTTTGAAATCATGACATTTTTGGATTTGACTTCAAAGTGCTCACAAATTACTGAGGGGTTACTTCACATCCAAACATGATTTCATTTCTATCTTGGTGGCAAGCTGTGGCCAATTTTGGATTTTGTTAGGTGTGGCGCCTTGGGAGGGGAGTGATGGGGCATGAAGGGAAATAAAGTCACAGACATGCAGAAACAAATCAGAAACAGTCCTTTCAAAAAAAGTAGCTCCCAAGGCTCCTTCGACACAGCTATGGAGAAATGAGTCATGAAATGGAGGAATAAGGCTATGGCAGGGTGAGAGTTAGGGTGGAAGATCTGGCACAGGGATGGGTGGATGGTGGGGGTGGGGGGGGGAGAGGGTGATTAAAGCGATGGGAAAGGGCTAACAGTGGGAATGCAACGGAAAGGATGGCTCATAATCACATCAAATAAATCAGACTTTTTAAATAGTCAGAACATTCAAAACTGGTTTCAGAATGAGAAATAGGTTGTCATCTGCTTGTTTTATTTGCTTCGATGTTTCTTGGCAGCCAGTGTTGCTTAAAATGCAGGTTGCTACTTGCATTGTGTGGTTACACTCAATCACACAGTGGAAAATCTGACACACACCTTAATCAAAGTGGCCTTCCTCTGGGGTGATTTCAACAGGAGGGAGGTCTGAGGACAAAGCAATAACTAACTTCAGGTAATCTTGCTTGGAAGCATTCAGAGGTGAAATTGCAAATGAATTGTTGGCATAATTTAAAAGCTTCAAGACACTAGTGAGGCTGCACCTAGAGCATTGCATGCAGTTCTGCGCTGGCTTTGGAGGTGGTGCAGATGAGGCTGATTCTGGAATTGAAAAGGATGGCTTTATGAAGAGTGATTGAGTAGCCTTAGACCACACTCATTGGAGTTTAGAAGGATAAGGAGGATCTTATGGAAACATAAAAAATTATCAGAGGAAAAGATAAGGTGGAATCAGGAATCGAGGTGAGCCAAGAACTAAGGAGATATAGCCTCAAGATTCAGGGGAGTAGATTTCAGAGATGAGGAGGAACTGTTTCTCCCAGAGAGCAGTAAATCTGTGGAATTCTCTGGCCAAGAAAACAGTAGAGGCTGCCTCATTGAATGTATTTAAGACCAGATGGATAAATGTTCGAAGAATAGGGGAATTAGGGTTATGGTGAATGGGTGGGTAAATGGTGCTGAGTCTACAGCCAGATCAGATGTGATCTTTTTGAATGGCAGAGAACGCTCAATGGCCCACATTCTTCACTGGTAGAAAAATATATCCTAAAAGGAATAGTTTCATCCTCCAGGACAAACCTGGAAATTATCAAGTCACAATCACAGAAGCTGCCAATGCAAGTTTACAATAGTGTTATAGGATCAGTGATAGGATCAATCCTTATTCTATATCCAATACTAGAAGCAGAAGGCGAAACAAAAGCTGCATATTTGGTTAATAAAAATTCAATTCAATTATTACCACTGATTTATTTATAGACTTTAGTTTGGAAGGCTGCAAATCTTCAAACATTTCTATTGAATCTCAAATCTGCTCTTTAACTTTCCTATGTCCCCTTTAAAACCACAAGGGCATCACTGACATCAATATAATTGGCTGTGTGCTCCCTTGGACTCTGCTCAGCACCAAGCTAGCACACATCTGTTCCCATATGGGTATCTGATACTGTGCTCCAAAACTCAGAGTGTTCTTTCAACAGCAAGCTCCCTAATTATAAAAAAAACCCATAGAATTAAAAGCAACCAAGAGGCCATTCCCAATATCCTAGATGTCAAGTCATGAGCCACAAAGGATGAGGGTATCTCTTATGATGTGTTGCTTAAAAAGGTGGAGAAATTGGCAGGGTTTCCAGCATTTATAAGCGAACATACCATCGAGAACATGGGGAGATGTGTTAGGGCCAAAGACCTGTGTCCCTGATCACTTGCTCTTTTTATTTTCTATCAGCATGTGGCTTAGCCTTGAGTGCTTCTGCCTCTCAACTCAGTTTCATTGATATGTGGAGTTTGTAAGTTTTTCTGTGGGTTTCCAGGAGATGGGCTGGTTTCCTCTCACATCCCAAAGATAGGCTGGTAAAGATAAATTACAGCTCTAATCTACCCTTAATTATAGGCTAATGACAAAATATTCAAAGGGGAGATTGTGGGCATGTGAAGGAGAACAAGTTGCTGTGCTACAAGGAATAAGGTAGTTGGGAGGTGGATGGGGGGGGTGGGGGGTGGTGTATGAGACTGATGGGATGACTCTCCAGGGAACCTGGGGATGGATGGTGGAGGGCTGACTGGTCTCCCATGTTGTAATTAGGTCAGGCACCAACAGTGGATTGGTTAAGTTCAGGGATTCAAAAGGGATCAGAATTGATTGAGAGTAGCCAGTTTACTGTGAGACCCGGGACATTCAATGATTTAAAAATATCTGCATTATTTATGATAGATATGGAATTTTTTCATTTGATCCTTTGGTATTTTTATTGGGATATATTAAAAAACTGGGTTTGGAATTAAAATTAGTTATATTTCAGATTGCGTTTATAAGATTAGTATTGGCTGTGACGAGAAAATGTTTAGCTATTACTTGGAACAATGAAACTGAGCTAAGTATTCAAAGATGGCACATGGAAATGAGATCCTGTATTCCGTCGGAAAAGATAACATAATTTAGGTAATAATTTTTTTTTGTTAAGGTGTGGAGCCCCTATATGAAACATATGGGTTTAAATATGTTAGTAGAGTTTTTTTCCCCTACTGTTGGGGCAGCACAAAACATGGCGACTGGTTGATTGTTATATGTGTTTAACTCCATTCTTCCTTCTTTCTTTTGGGGTAGTTATGGGGGGGGGGGGAACTATAGGGTAAAAAATATGTATATTTGTATTTTATATTTGATTGTATGCCTTATTTTGAACAATAAATAAAATATACAAAAAAAGAACTTGATAGATATCAAAAAAATGTATAAAGTGGGCAGCCAGCCACCAGTCAGCATCCACAAACTGAAAACTCAATTGTGTTTAATAAAATATGATTGCATGCTAATCACAGTTTTAATTATATTCTTCTGCTTTCAATTAATGACATGAAATGAGTGGGAGGTTCCAACAACATGGAGCAGGGCCCCAAACCACAAGGCAGCTTGGACCTAGAGGAGCAACAGTAGCATGATCCACAGGAGGTTCTCTGAAGGTTTTTTTTAACAAAAAGCTTCATTTCTTTCCCTGTTAAGGCATGAAATTCTGGGTTGTGGGTCTGGTGGTCCCAGCAAACTGACAGTGAGGGTAGGAGTGAAGGTGGGCTCTGCTAGCAGAGGTCTGAGATAGCAGCTGGGGCCCCACATTGATGGGTTACGCAAGTGGAATCTGTGACATCACGACGCCAATGGATTTATGACCAAATGGAGTGACATAGCCTTTCTGGAAAGGTGGCTAGAAGAACAGAAGAAATTAAGGCAGGAGTAGGCCTCTCGTTATTTTGAATTGACTCTGCCCTTCAACGTGATGTGCCTCAAACAGCATTTCCAGCTCTGCACTCATATCGCACGATTCCTCTAATATTCAGAAATCTATCCATCTCTGCTTTGAATGACTGAACTATTTCAATTCTCCAAGTCAGAGAATTCTGAAGCTTCACCACACTATATCAGGAGAGTTCTCTTCATTTCTGTCCTAACTCTGCACCCGGTTTCATCTTGTATTTGTATGTGTGAGTTCTTAGACTTGGATGAAGGAAAAAGTTCTCTACTTTAAAGTTGTTGTAAACAGTACCATGAAGGATGCCATGAGGCTGCAAGTCTCCATTTCGGATCTGCATACTGTGTCTTGCTCTGTGTGTCAGCCCCTGTTGGCAGCCAAGTATAATCAAACAGTAACTATAATCAAGGCCTTGCTAGTGGCCATGCAAACATGATCACTATCATTACATCTCCCTTTCTTAAAAAAGTAGCTTACTTTTAACTAACATGTTTTCTTTGTATAACTCTGCTATTTTAACTTTAACACCAAGAACTTAAATTTTCATTATCAACATTTTGTTAACATTTTTGAAACTTGTTTTGTGTGTTCCCCTGGAAGGCAGCCTAGACCCTGAAATAGGTCATTATACTCTTTCATGAGTTCATCATAGACTGTCTCTCCTTTGCTTTCCACAACAAGGACTCTTTTTACCAAGTTCAGTTTCTCACAGGCTGTTAAACCTAGTATGGCCTCTACATCCTTTGGTACCACAATGAATGCTAGCATCTGTTCTTTGTCCTTGTGTTTCACTTTGACCATGCATTCTCCTTGCACTAATAATCAGTACCTGAATATCCTGTCACCTTCACTTTTGTTTCATACATCTTTGGTCTGGGTCTAATCTTCTTAAAATCAGTCTCGGATATTACATTAATTTGTCTTCCAGTATCCAATTTAACTGAAATGTATATGTCATTCACTTTTAATCTCAACATCCAGTCTGTTTTCTTCCTTGTTTTCAGTCACAACATCTTCATAGAATTCCTCTATCTCCCTTTCATCTACTGCATGAACTTTGCTTTGTGGCACATGGTTCCTACAGCAACGGGCATAATGATTGCTTTTGTTGCACATATAGCATGTTTTACCATATACTGGACACTTTTTTGGTAAGTGTTGTGTATCACATTGACGACATGGCTTTTGATTGTTCCTTTCATTTTTGTTCGCTGGCCACGCCTCTCTTTACACTTTGGTGCGCATTTTGATAAACGGTTTATGTCTGTTCTTGCTCACTGCATCCACGTTGCAGCTAGTTTCACTTAACAGCTCTTCTGCCTGCAATTTTACAGTTTCTGTAGCCCTATAAAGTGCTATGGCTTTTTCCAGGTCTAGATTTTGCTCTCTTAGCAATCTTTCCCTTAGACTATTATCTGGAATACCACACACAAGTCTGTCCTTTTATCAGCGAGTCAGTCAGTCCACCAAATTTGCACGGTTTGCTTCTGTTTCTCAATTCAGTCACATACTGTTCAATACTTTCTTCTGTTTTCTGCATACATGTGAAAAATCTGTGCCTCTCAAACATCATGTTACATTTAGCTATGCAGTATGCCTCAAACTGTATCATTATTTTTTCCAGTTTCATTTTATCTTCTTCAGCAGCAAATGTGAAGTTATTATACACGTCCAGGGCTTTATCACCCACACATGTAAGAAAACTGATGCTTTCACTATATTACTTTTCTCGTCAGCTCTGACTGCTACTAAATACAATCCAAATTGCTATTTAAATCTTCCAATTTCCAGCCACATTACCTGTCAGCTGAAGTTTCGCTGGTCGTCCATTTTTCTCTTTGTTATTTTTCTCTTCACTGATCAGTTGCTGACTTTAGATTTTTACCTTTTAAGTTATTTCCTTTTAATTTCCTTCATCCCACTTCTGACACCCTGTTTCATCTTGTATTCATACGTTTGAGTTCTTAGACAACACATGGATGAAGGAAAAGGTTCTTTACTTTAAAGTTGTTGTAAACAGCACCACGAGACATGCCATGAGGCTGCAAGCCTCCATTACAGATCCACATACTGTATCGTGCTCTGTGTGTCAGCCCACTGCTGGCAGCCAAGTATAATCAAACAATAACTATAATCAAGGCCTTGCTAATGGCCATGCAAACATGATCACTATCATTACACGCCCCCTCTCCATTTTGATCCTAACTTTCTATCCCCCTTCCACATTTCAAAGTTATAGTCCTAATTTGAATCTGATGCAAGCCCATCTAACTTTGCTTGTCTCTACAGAGGCTGCCTGACATGCTGAGTGTCTCCAGCACTCTTTGTTTTTATCTCTACTGTCTGCAGTTTACTGCCATGTTGATTACAGTCCCTGGAGGCTTGTTTTATAGCCTCCTGCTTCCTTCATTCAATGTGTCTGGAGTTCACCCACCTTAATCGCTTCTGGTACCTTGTCATATTTTGCTGTCTCTCCACCTTCCTCTCCAGCATTACATGTATCCACAATGCTTTCAGCAAACCCCCACCTCCCCGTACATTTTATTCAAGTGTGGCAATCAGCTGATTTGTCTGTAGTAGGGTCAGACTGACCCAGGTGAATAGGGTGGTTTCAAATCCCTCAATTCTGTGAGCTTAGTTAGTGCCTCTTTCACTGCTCTCATTTTAGCTCATTTTTAGAGGTGAGTTTCGTTGACATGATTGGTTTTGCTCTGTGTTTATTTTCCCAGGGAAGAAGTTGAGGAATTATTTGTTGGGAATTTAGCTGAGTCTACAAATCTGTTCTCAACTTTATTTGATTATTTTTCTTTGGTAAATAGCCGAAAATAAGGAGGAAGTGGAATTCAGTGTTATTTTTTAAGCATCTGATTGGTCCGGACCATTCTGAGGTCAGCATAAACTTGTCAACGACACTGAAGACCTACCACAGATTATCTACATCCTTGCCAGTAATATCTTGAGTCTTTCCTGCAGTGAAGTGTCAAAGTCATGCTACAAATCAACTGAGCAAGATGGGTGATGGATAGCACCCTCCGCTTCACATGCTTCACAGGCACGTACTCAGCAAAACAACCAGCAGATTTCAAATAGAAAGTACATCAATCACAGAGGGTTGAGACTGCTATGATTTTGGAGTGCATTACATCTATAGAAAATAGAACCTTCATGTAATTGCATGTTTGTCTTCAAACCCAAATACTCACTTTATCCACAGACTAGATCTCATCTTGCAGAAATGGGACAAATTCAGGCTGAAGCAGTGAGCTTTAGGAAACTTGCAAGAAAACACTAGAGGCCAGAGATAAACAAAATATGAGAAGGTTTGGGCACTGATAATGGGAAGCTAAGAGTAGAGTCAATGAGGTTTTGGGAAGTGGAAGCAAGCAATCTCAATTTAGCCTTGTTTGGGGAAAGTAACCCGCAACCCTAATGCCTTTGGAAAGAATTTTAAACAAGAGCCAAGCAAAAGGGTCCCGATTCAAAATGTTGAATGCCCATCTCTCTGTGATTTGTTGAGTCTCTCCAGCTCAAGATCTAGCATCTACATTTCTTGCATTCCTCTTGCAGTAAAGGCCAATATACTGTTAGTCGCCATAACTGCCTGATGTATGTAAGAGCCTGATAATACAGAATCAGCATTTGGGACTCCAGGCTCATAATATTCTAATCCCATTGAATAACACTGTCCCTTCAATGTCTTGGTGATTCAAGTGCTTGTCTGGATTCTTCAGTATTCTGCCTCGAGCCCCCCTTTGAGAGTATGTTCCAAATTTCAACCACCTGCTGGGTGGAAAAGAAACCTTTGGTCCTTTTGAATTTTCTTATCGAGCTTTGGACATCTTGTTTATGGGGAAAAATGTTTCACTTTCCACTGATTCTGCGCTGCTCATAATTTTGTACAGCTCTTATTGGATACTCCTCAGCTCCTCCGCTGCAAGAAAAACAAAGCCAGCTTGTCCAGCCTCTCCTCATTACTGAACCATTCATCCTAGCTAATATCTTGCTAAATCTCCTCTGTATCATGGCCAGTGCAATCACATCTTTCCTTTCGTGGGGTGACCAGAATTGCATGTAATATTCCAATTGTGACCAAGTTTATTGTTGATAAAGTCATAACACTGGTTGCTGTTGTATTTTATACCTTGGCTAAAGAAGGCAAACATCCCATATGCCTTCTTCACCATATCTGCCTGACTGTCGCATTCAAAGACCCTCTATTTATACACTGAGGGCCCTCTGATCCCGAATACTCCGCAGAAGCCTACCATACATTGTGAGGGTCCTATTCTTATCAGTCCTTCCAAGTC
Source organism: Narcine bancroftii (assembly GCF_036971445.1). Classification (NCBI taxonomy): domain Eukaryota; kingdom Metazoa; phylum Chordata; class Chondrichthyes; order Torpediniformes; family Narcinidae; genus Narcine; species Narcine bancroftii. The sequence goes on along the minus strand of NC_091469.1, from coordinate 253,775,385 downwards.
GTCAGTAGATGTCATTTTGCTGCCCCTCCACTCTGTGTCAGGTCATAAGAACACCTACGCCAGGCTGTTGCTCATTGATTACAGCACGGTGTTTAACACCATCGTACCAGTAAAACAGGGACCTTTGACTCTGTTTGCCCCTTTGCAACTGAATCCTCGATTTCCTCATCAGAAGATCCCAATCAGCGTGCATTGGCAACATCACCTCCTCCTCACCGACAATCAACACAGGGTACTTCAAGGCAGAGAGTTTAGTCCACAGCTCTATTTCCAAGCTGAGTTCAGCTCCAATGTAATCTATAAATTTGGAAATGACATTACCATTGTTGGATGAACAATGAAATATCGAATCAGAATATAGTACTGAGATTATCCTATGCTCTGAAAGCTTATTCAAACATCTGCTAACTCACATCGAACCTCACAACCAAGGATCAACAGTAACCCTCCTGGTCATACCATCTTGGCTCTGATGTAGAGGTCCATCAACCCCTCAAAGTGACAGCACAGATGGAGAAGATCCTTAAGAACGTATTTGGAATGCTGACCTTCAACAGCTATGGCATTGAATAAAAGAACTGGGATGTCACAATTCATAGGATTGGTTAGGCCGTAGCTGGCAGATTGAGTTCCATTCCAGTTGCCACAATACAGAAAGGACATGATTACACTGCAGAGGCTGCAGATCAGATTCACCAAGATATCTAAACTCAAGAGGACAGAGGTTTAAGTTGAGAGGTAGAGGTTTTGAGGAATTTTCTCACATAGAAAGTGGATGGAGCCTCAAATAGGGTGCCTGAAGAGGCAGTAAAGGGAAATACTCTCAAGACCTTTAAGAAGCTTTTATCCAAGTTTATGAATCACTGGAGTGCACGGGGCTATGGATCATATGCATATAGAGGGGATTAGTGTTGATAAGTACAACGAGTAGCATGAAAGGCCAAATAGCCCACTTCTGAACTCTAGATTTGCTTGTGTTTACCAGTATTCAGTATGGAACTACTGCTGAGTCCAGCTCAGAAATATGCAGGCTACTGTCTTTTTATGCATACTATTAAGTTATAGTTATTTAACTCACAAAACTGGATGGCATACAATCATTACACTTGAATAGGAATATTGATTTTCCATTAAAAAAGGCAGGTAACTCTGAGCCATACCTGTGGAGGTGGGAGGGTTAATCAAGGTGGTCCTACCTTGATTGTGGTGGATATTTCCTCTATTCCCTTAGAAGCCGCATCCTGGATGATTGGTGTCACAAGGCCATGGTCTGTAGCAACAGCCACTGAGATGTCGATGGAGCTGAGCTGACGAGGTCCCCCACTGCTCCAAGTGGAATTCACATCTGGCATTTGCTTCAAAAGCATTTCATTGAGGGAAAAAAATGGAGGGGTGGAGGAGGCAAAAAGACACAGCTGTCAGAGAGAACTGCTGCACTGACACAGACAAAATGCTTCTGTTAAAAACAGAGGGAATTGTCCTCAATCCATTTCATTGTGGTGATGCCAAGTGCAGATTGTGTGGCCATGAATTTATGTTAATAATCCTCTTTCTTCAATCTGGTATATTTTTGGCTTCCTTTTTGACCACTTAACTGCTGCTGAATCTGCTATCAACCCTCGCCCATCCCTACGGGATTCCTTAAATCTTTCCTACCAAAATCTACATTGCTTATAATTATCATGTGAAACATACGTAATTTTTTCCATTATTAAACAATATTTCACCTCATTATGCCATCTATTAATATCAATCATATTTGTATCTTTCCACGTACTAGCAATACATTTTTTCGCTACGGATAAAGCTAAATATACAAAAGCAGACTGAAACTTATCTAATCCCAAACCTTTCATAGGTTGCAAACTACCCAATAAAAATACTGTTGGATCTAAAATTATTTTTTTTATCTTATAAAGATATTCTAAAAACGATTGAATTTTCTTCCAAAAAGATTGTATATGTAGACATGACCAAACAGCATGAAAAAAAGTTCCAACCATATCACCACATCTAGAACACAAATCTGATTCATTAAAACCATATTTTTTTAATTTTTCAGGTGTCAAATATAATTGATGTTAAAAATTGTAATTAATCATTGCATAACGTGCATTTATCAATCTAGTTACACTATCATAACAGATATCTAACCAATCCTCTTCAGAAAAAATAAAACCAATATCCGCTTCCCATTTAATTTTAGATCTATCCCAACCCTTTTTATCCATACCATCCTGTAATATTTGATACATAAATGAAATATAACCCTTCTCTGGTACCTTCATAAGAGAAGTCTCAATTAATAAGTGGCTGTTATACTCGGTATATTTACATTTCAATTTATATTGATTAGATTTTCATATGTATATTTAACTTTTCTTTTAATATTCTTTCTTTTATCTTTTTTTATGGCTCTCCTTAGGAGAGTTGGCTGAAGGGTTCTTTTCTTTTTTTTTCTATATATATAAAAAAAATGTTCATGTTCATGTTTAATTGCTGCATATGTCATATATTATTTGTTTTTTGAACGAATAAATAAAGTTTAAAAAAAAATCTACATTGCTCTCTTGCAAGAGGCCTGGTTTTTCATGTTACATTTTGTAGTTATATTTTCTTGGTACAGGAATCCTTCAAATGAATATGTTCTGTGGACATTGTGAAGCACAGGTCATCCTTCTGTCAAAGAAAGTGCAATGTTGCACATTTTATTCTGAGATTTTATTTGGAAGAATGCATTCATCGCCATCTCTTTCCTTTTTCATACAATAGCTATTAAATTTCCTTCTAAATAAGTCTGAGCAAACTGAAATGCTGGGCTTTATCTCCCTTTCTAAATTCAATTAATTTTGCTGTTCTCTTATAATTCTCTCTTTATCTTATCAAAGCTCTCATCAATTTTACAATTTTTTTGCAAGTTTACACACAGACTATATTTTATTCCTTTTCAATTTTTTGTTTATCTTTTCATGGCTTTCAAAATCCTCCAATCTTCATGCCATCCATATAGGCTTCAATTTCATTCTAATAACATTCTGATTTCCCTTTGCGAATCCCAGATGGATCCTTCTTCCTTTTATTAAATGTACATTTCTAGAGAAATATTAAATATTCATTTGTAGTGAAATACTTAAAAAATATTCTCACGCCTGTCACTGTTAGTTTAATTCCCCAATCTACCTTAGCAAACTTACTCCTCTTGATGGTGTAACTGTTCTGCTTGAGATTTTAGTTTCTTACTTAAATTTGTTAATCTCAAACAGCATATGAAATTATTGGACATTATAATCACCCTTCCACATTGGATCCATTCATATGGGATAAATAATTAATCGACCCAGTCTTATTATACATGACCAGATATCTCCTGGGTGTGCCCTCAGCACATTGTTCAAATGCATTCCATAAATATCATTATGGCTGATACTTTGGTTCATCTACAAATTATAAATAACATATAACAATTACATTATGGAAACAGGCCATTATGGCCCCTCTGGTCTGCACCAATTTAAGTGAACTCCACTAGTCCCATCTACCTGCTCCCTACATAACCCACCAATCCCCTCACATCCATGTACTCATCCAACCCTCTTAAATGACAAAAATTGACCCTGCTGCAACCACATCTTCCGGAAGGTCAGCCACCACTCCCTGAGTGAAGAAGTTTCCTCTTATGTTATTTCAAAATTTCTGCCCCCAACCCTTAACTTATGACCCCTTGTTCCAATCTCACCTACCATCAAGGGGAAGAGCCTGTTCACATCTACTCTAAATGCCAAATGGATCTTGTTTGACTTTTACCTTTTTTTTAAGACAACACATTAATAGGCCCTTTCGGCCCACAAGCCCTTGTCGCCCAATTACACCCAATTGACCAACACCCTCTACTTCTTTGAACGGTGGGAGGAAACTGAAGACCCCAAGGAAAACCCACACATACACAGGGAGAACATGCAAACTCCTTACAGATAGCGCAGGATTCGAACCCCAGTCCCGATCATTGGCACGGTAACAGTTACACTAACTGAGCTGCATTTTTACTTAATGGACAAAGTTGTAAAATATTCCAGCATTACTCATCAATTTTCCTTATTCTACTTTATTTTCATGTATTCATTTAGTTTTTGCATCTTTTTTGATAAATTTGAATGCAGGGAAATTAATTAACACAAGAAAGTGGTGCTGAGGTATAATATCATCTTGAATGGCAGGTGCATAGGTGATGAATGAGCTTTTCCTGCTTCTAATTTTTATCTTCTTACTTTTATTTGAATAGCTATACCAAAGTGTGGTTATGGTAGTGGTTATGCACTGCACAGTTAAAATCGTGGTGAGCGCAACACTATTACAGCACCAACAATCTGGGTTCGAATTCAGTGCTGTCTATAGAGTTTGTGAATTCTCCCTGTGTCTGCATTGGTTTTCTCCAAGTGCACTGTCTTCCTCCCACATGCCAAAGCTGTATGATTTATTGTAGGTTAATTGGGTGTAATTAGGCGGCACTGATCTCAATAGCCAGATTCCGCAATCTACTACTGTAAATAAAAAAAATAAATTTTTAAAATAAATTTATTTTCAGTCATTTTATCTCATGACATTATGAATCTTTATATAAAATTAAATGTTAACATTTTTAGCATATTTTTTGTTCAAGTATTAAAGTAAAAGAAGGAGGGAAGAAGCAATGGGGTGGAGGTTAGGGATGGCACACAGGGATTCCTGGGGATGAGCTTATTTCAGCAGGTTCTAACCCCTTATTTATTTCTATCACAATGTTTTTAGGTTAGGTTAAAGTTTAGGTGCACCAGCTAGATTACTTCAAGTATCTCTCTTACACTTTAGTGGCTTTTCCCCTCACTCTCATCTTACTCCATTGCTCTGTTCTTACATGATTTTAGCTGCTCCTATTCCTGAATATAAGCTCATAATCATTCTGGATAAATAGGACCAGTTACAAAAAGAGATCTCTGAACACACAGACAAGTTGCCATTGTTATGAACATTGTATTAGCCAAGCATTTACTCTTGACATTGGGTTTTGGCAGATGTTTGTTAATTCTGGTTAAAGAGTCACAAAATAATATATCTATATGGCATATTTACAGGAAAACTGGAAAAGAGTTACTCCGATTTGTAAAATCTAACCTGCACAGAACCATGCACTTTCTTTGGAGACCTGGAATTAGCAACACTAATTATTTCAATAATTCACTTGCACTATCTTTCTGTGGTCAGAGCTATCACTTTTAGTTCCACTGGTTTTAACATACATCCTTTGCAACTTGTTTGAACCTTTGATTGCCACACTGTACCTTTCAGAGCAAATGGAAGTGAAGAAATTCCCAGGGGAAGTGATTATGAGCAGAAACAGGAAGCTTGTGCTGTATGGAGAAAACACTGGAAAAGCACAGCAGGATAGCCAACAGAAGACAGAGGTAAAGTTTCAAAGTCAAGCCCAGAGTTCTTGTAGTTTTGCATCTCATTTCTTCCAGCAGATTCTGGCGACCTTTTGTGCTCTTAGCGTTTCTTCCCTTTACTTCATGTTCGTTTTAGATAGGATTTTATACATTCCTCACAGAGCACTGGTACTTTAAGCTGCCTGGCACACTAAAAAGAGTCACGGTCACAATTTCTCTTCAATCTTGACCTTTGGCTCCTGTCTGCATGGAGTTTGCAGTTTGTCCCAGCATCTGAAAGTGTCCGGGTTGTTTAGTTAATTGGCCACTAAGATATCAGTGAGGGGTTGTTTCTGGGTGGAGTTGATGGGAATGAAGGAAGGACAGGCTACAGTAAAGTCAGGGAATTGGATGGGCCGAAGTGGTCTCTTTCTGCGCTGAAAAGAAATATGGAAAAAGAGGCCTGGTAATGTTATTGTGCTAAAAGTGGCTTAATCAAGCAAGTCTGTAATACTCCAACTCAGATTTCTGGCCTTGAAGGCATCAGTTTATTCTAATCAGGTTCAGGCAAGACTCTGAATGATACCAACGCTTGTGATGTGAAGCGGATCTCCCACACTATACCATTTCCTTTTTAGAGCTCACTTACTTTCAGTGTGATAGCAGCTGCCTTGATAATGAAATCATTCACAGAGACCTTGATGTCATCTAGAAAAAAAAGAGATCAGTGAGAATGGAGGTATTTACTTTGACAGAGATGGGGGTTTTCAATAACGCCATGCTTGAGAGAGGACAGTGGAATGCTAATGCCTGCACAGAACCCTCCTGTGTTTGCTGCAAGTAGTGTCCTGGCAGATGTGGCACTCCTTTAGCTTTCTGTGAATCAAGGACATCACTGTACTAAAGAGTCGATACACTAACACAGCATCAATCTGTGACTAATGTTAAAGCACGTGTTCTTTTCAAATTCTATTTGCGTTGTACAGTATTTATAAAATGCATTTACGAGGAAAATATCTTTAGAGGCTTTTGAACTAATTACAAAACATTCCATAATTTGAATTGCTCTTGGGTGGTCAGGATGTATCAAAAATAACTTCTTTATGTGGTTTGTTAAAGCAAAATACTGTGAATATTGGAAACCTCTGCAGGTCAAGCATCGTCCATGGAGAGCGTTAATGATTCAGGTCACTGACCTTTCATCTGAATTGGGCTGAATTTGAGATAAAAAGGGTTTTAAGATGCAGGGAGAGTGGAGAAGAGAGAAAGAAACAAAGGGAGGGTCGGTGATTAGGCGGAAGGCAGGAGCAATTAAATTAGATGATGCTCTAAGGTTAACATGGGTGGTAATGGGACAAATAATGGGGGTGAAGTGGGCACAGAACAATTGCCTGAAATTACCAAAAGAGCCGCAAATGCTAATTATCAGACATTGTTAACTTAATGGTGAATTCGGAAGGCTGGATGAGTCAGTCAGAAGATGAGGTGCTGTGGCTGAGGTTTAATGGAGCTTTGTTGGAAACGACCAGATCAGAGATCTGAAGTAATAACGAGGACAGGCAAATGTGAGCTCAAGATGACAAATGTAGTTTGAGAGAGCTGTCATTCAGTCGTTGCATGCTTCTTGATGTAATTTGAAAACCCATACTCTTGTATGTATCAGTGTAGGTTGGAATTAGGAACATTTCTACCACAAGTGCTAACACCACAGATTATCTGCACTGATTTACTCTCATACATGGGGCTACATACTCTTTGACTCAATCCATTATCTGCCCCACATGGATTATTCAAATGGTTAAAAAAATCTAAAAAAAATGATGAAAAAACATAATTAAAACTTTAAAGTACAAACAAATATGTAAAAACATTAAAAGTAAGTAAAATAAACAGAGTAGACTATTTATCTTTCTCCACATGCCAGTGGTTCCATTCTAAATACTAGATCCCTGCTCAAGTTTTAGCTCTCCTGGGTGTACAGCTAATGGCAGGATCCAGTCCCTCCCCTCAGCGAGGAACTCTTCCACCATTGGGTTCAATGACAGAGCAGACAGGCATCTGACCTTCAGCTTATCCCTAACTCTCAGCTTCCATGCGGATGTCGGAGAAGCCTGAATGGCTGAACTGAGTGGCCCTGAATGACCAGCAATCTATCAGCTTGATCTACCCACAAATCCTCTACATTTGTCTTCAAAACCCCAAAACCCACTTTATCCCCAGACTAGAATATGGGAAGGTTTGGGCACTGATAATGGGAAGCTAAGAGTAGAGTCAATGAAGTTTGGGGAAGTGCAAGCAACCAATCTGAATTTAGCCTTTAAAGCAGAGCTCAGAGTCAGACCAAACACAACAAATTAAGTCTAGTTTTAAGGAGATCAAACATCTCAATTTCAAATTTAAAGGTTGGTTCAAACAAAACACATTGACCAAGTGCAGTCTAGGCTAAGATGAGCAATCAGCCAGGAAAAGATGTGAAGTCAGGGCCTAAGGAATGGTACATTATAGAAGGTGCATCGAAGAACCCCTATCGTCACACATGATTAAACCTATTTCCCCATTAATTTCTGTAGATGCCAAGATACTACAGAATTTAGCATCCATTAATGACACAGTCTCGCTAGTACTACTTTCATGAAACCTGCAGACGAAGGATTACAGAAAAATACGATGAATTAACTGCTCAGGCCAGATTACAAGGGCTCAGAACTCGGCTTACATGTAGAGATAACTTGGCAGAATTAAATTGCTGAAAAGCCCTGCGAGTCAGGTATAAAACAAGGCACCACATTCAGGAAGACGCAGCAAATTCAATCATTGGGTCAGAAAATAGGTGTATGAAAATGGATCAAATTTACAAATATAAAGCATTTAAGAATATTGCGTTGAAAATGAGGCAGACAAAAAAATACAATAATTTCAATTCTAAACAAATGGAGTATTTGAGGAAATTAGAAAATGAACAATATAATTCCAAACCATAGCTAAGAGTGAGCCCTGCTCTTAGATAAAGTTGAAGATAAAAACGCAGGGATAAATGTGAAAAATGGTGAACACTGCAGTTCTAACAATATACAAAAATAAATGGAAGTTGCATTATTATTTGGTTATATTTTCAAAAAGAAAAAAAATATGCCTCAAATGTAAAGGTAGTAGTTAATGAGAATCTCAATTTCTCCCAGCTAGTTGACATTGTAGTTGGACAGAATAAAACAATTGTGATTAAAGTAGGATTGGTGGGACTTGCTGGGCTGATGGGCGTGTTTTGTCACTCCATAACACCATACATGACCCTTACCCCAGAAGAATTATGCAGAAAACTCAGAAACAAATCATGGATAGTGTGACAATCCTTTGGAAATTAACTTTATACCAGAGGCTGGCAGGCTTCAAACGAGATGGCGGGAAATGATGACGTTGATTTAAGTTCTTGGTCAACTTCTGGAGTCTGTCATGATCTCAGGTGGGCTGCACTTTGTTGGCTGTGACTGTCATTGAGCCTTCAAATGGAAGTCCTGGATGTGCATGCATGAGACTTAACCACGGGGCTCCAGGCCAGGAGCAGAGACAAAGGGGAAGATAACCCCCCCCCCATTGTTTTCCTTTAGCTTTATGTTTTTTTAATTATTTCTGTGCTTTGGTGTGTGTATTTAAAAAAAACCCAACTATTTTAACCTAATTTAATTTGGTTACAGTCTCTGGGATTGTAGAAATTGACAAGAAGCGAGGCGAGGCCTGCAGCTCTTGAAGTTATGCCAGGGCCGTTCTGTGAGCAGAACTTCCACATGACAATGCCCATGCATTAGAAACTGTCCGGCCTTTGCTGCTGGACCTGAGAGCATGGAC